>NC_056430.1:42543624-42686124 GCF_018296145.1 Oncorhynchus tshawytscha | reverse complement strand
CCCGCTGTCTTCTAGCTGGACTTAAGGGTAAGTGCTTCCCTGTAGCCGGCACAGCTCAGATAATCCCCAACGATTATCTGACAAATGCTACGTGCTTTCTCTCCTCTTTCCCTATCCACTTCCTCCTCTTAAGTCTCCTCGCTTCATGTCTTTAGACAGTAGAAAACTTATTTTTTATGTTTGATTTCTCCTCAATCTGAGATTTGAAGTAGCCATAAGCTTCCATTCTTGACGGTTTAGGATGCATGTATTTAATTCTTAGACTTATCATTTGGCTCAGTAATTATTGTAGTTTATATTCTGGTTATTATTATGTTTTTTTTTTGTTGCATAATTGCCTTCTCTCCTTAATCTTATTGGTGTCCAAGGACCCCTCAGAGTAAAGCAGAGAGATGGCCAAATGTGACATGATGCCATCAGAAAATAAAATACAGTAAATGACTGCTGTAGGAAATCTAGTTGTGAATCCATCAACAGTTATGGAAATTCTATTTTAGATAGCAGTAGAGGACAGTAAAAAAGTTTCCCCCTAAGGGAACTTCTGAGCTTATAATCAAGCTTTTTTTTTTTTGTCCTACAATTCTTTACATTGCTTACAAATGATTGAATATTTCCATATTGTTTAATACATTTTTCAAAGAGTAGAGCAGTTGGAAAGCTGTGACATTTGAACCCTTTTAGCAGGGTAACATGCTTTACTTCCGAGGACTCAATTCATAGCCGTGGGAAGTAGGGGTGCTGAGGGTGCTACAGCACCCCCTGGGAAATCACCCCAATAATCTGTGGAGACAAATACTCCTCAGTGGCCATGGCTCAATTGCTTTTGGTTCTTTTCTTTTGTCCTCTGTTCACGAGAGTTGGCAAATATGTACGTGGAGTATTCTGAATGCAGATGACAAGGAGTAGCCATTGGCACCGCTCCTTACCATACAATACTCTGGAAGAACACTCTTACTACATGGGCCTGTAGACAGCAGCTAGCCCCCCATAGTAGCACCTCTAGGAGGGAACAGGTCTCATTTTGGTTTCTTTTGATTGCCCTTTGATTGCCTGAACAGGTGAACACTTTTGTCATGTGTCCATTATTGCGTTGATGGAATTACAGGAATTTTTATTTCCCCCTTTGCCATCTCCCAGAGAATGATCTACATGTAGTTTTGCCTCTGTCGGCTTCATGCTATAAACCGATGTACTTGCACCAAATTGTATTGCTACCCTGTTAGAGATACTCCAGTAGTTGGTATGCCTGTTAGTTGTGCTCTGTAGATGTCATGAATAAATACACTGCAACACACTCAAGTATTGTCAACTTGCAAATGCTAAGAGAAAGAGGAATGCCCAAAATGTTTTATCCAAACATTGAAAATGGAACCTTCAGATGCATGACATAACATTTTGAAACATTTTTGAAAGCACAATGAAAAGTCACTGTTCTACAGCATGTTTTGTTTATTAATTACTGTATTCCCCAATATATTAATGGAAAAACAATCAAATCTTTTTAACCAATCATCTTGCCTTTAGATGATGACGTCACCATCGACAAGAACTCACTAAATATGATCATGTGACCCCATAGTCCATTCAGTCTGTTATTCCAAAATCAAACTCCATTTCCTCATTTAAAACAACCAGAAGAGATATTCCCCACCCCCTTTCCTCCCGCCTACCTTCAAGCACTTTCTATCACACATCGTGCACCATCACTCTGCCCCTATCGCACACTTTCTCTCACCCCCACCCTTCCCTACTGCCCCCGTAACTATCCCACCCCGTCCGCTATCGCTTCCCCACTTTCCTGGCACTGTCTGTATCTCCCTCGTCTATTTATCTCTCTCTCCCCCCCCTTTCTCTCTCTCTTTCTGTGTTCACCCTTTGTTTCCTTTTCATCTCATTCTCACACCCTCACTTTTGAACTCTGTCTCCCCCTACAACTTTCATTTTTCCATCATATCTATAATTTCTTCCCTGTCTCACCCCTCTCATCTCTCTCTTAACCTATGCTTACCCCTCTGTCTTAGCCTTAGTTCACCCCTCTCTCCCTTTTAACTTCTGGTAGGGCCTTTTTTGTCAGTGCCTAGCAAAACCAGGGATACATAGTCTGTTGGTCTAGTCCACTCGTTTGGACGATTAAGAAACAAAACACCTCCTAATTTTACACTCTAGAACCCTTTAACAAGTACCATTGAACGTACAGCTGTCCTACCCTCATCCGTGGCCCTCCATCTCCCCTTTATCTATCCCTGACTCTGAACATGGGGCGGACAGATATCAGTTGAGTTCAAAGTTAGTGTTGCTATAGAACCCCCACCCCCAGCCAAGCCCAGCCTACCCCCTTATCCACCTGCCCCACCACCCTCACATTATCCTCACTTTTTTCCGTGTCATGCGATTGGACATGACACCTGTCACTCACCGACGCTGAGGAGGAACATCAACACCTCCTTCATTTCTCTATATGCTATGCAAGCGATGCTGCAAGTTGCCTTGTAGTTTTTGAACATTTGTAGGCTTTTTGAATGGTGTTGAATGGGCAAAAACATAACGAAAGACATCTGGTAGAAGTAAATTCCTTCACAAATACAAATATAATTTTATATCGTACCAGTCAAAAGTTTGGACAAAACTACTCATTCAATGGTTTTTCTATATTTTTACAATTTTCTACATTGTAGAATAATATTGAAGACATCAACACTATGAAATAACACATATAGAATCAAAAAAGTGTAAAACCAATCAAAATATATTTTAGTTTTGAGATTCTTCAAAGTAGCCACCCTTTGCCTTGATGACAGCTTGGCACACTCTTGGCATTCTCTCAACCAGCTTCACCTGGAATGCTTTTCCGACAGTCTTGAACGAGTTCCCAATTATGCTGAGCACTTGTTGGCTGCTTTCCTTCGCTCTGCGGTCCAACTCATCCCAAACCATCTCAATTGGGTTGAGGTTGGGTGATTGTGGATGCCAGGTCATCTGATTCAGCACTCCATCACTCTCCTTCTTGGTCAAATAGCCCTTACACAGCCTGGAGGTGTGTTGGGTCATTGTCCTGTTGAAAAACAAATGATTGTCCCACTACTCACAAACCAGAGGGGATGGCGTATCGCTGCAGAATGCTGTGGTGGCCATGCTGGTTAAGTGTGCCTTGAATTATAAATAAATTACAGACAGCGTCACCAGCAACCCCCCCAACACCACCATCACACCTCCTCCTCCATGCTTCACTGTGGGAACTACACATGTGGAAATCATCCGTTCACCTATTCTGCGTCTCACAACGACACGGAGGTTGGAACCAAAAATCTCAAATTTGGACTCATCAGACCAAAGGACAAATTTCCACCTGTCTAATGTCCATTGCTTGTGTTTCTTGGCCCAAGCAAGTCTCTTCTCATTATTGGTGTCCTTTAGTAGTTGTTTGTTTGCAGCAATTTGACCATGAAGGCCTGATTCACACAGTCTCCTCTGAACAGTTGATGTTGAGATGTGTCTGTTACTCTGTGAAGCATTTATTTGGGCTGCCATTTCTGAGGCTGGTAAATCTAATGAACTTATCCACTGCAGCAGAGGTAACTCTGGGTCTACCTTTTCTGTGGCAGTCCTCATGAGAGCCAGTTTCATCATAGCACTTGATGGTTTTTGTGACTGCACTTGAAAAAACTTTAAAAGTTCTTGAAATGTTCCACATTGACTGACCTTCAGGTCTTAAAGTAATGATGGACTGTCGTTTCTCTTTGCTTATTTGAGCTGTTCATGCCATAATATGGACTTGGTATTTTACCAAATAGGGCTATCTTCTGTATACCGCCCCTACCTTGTCACATCACAATCTGATTGGCTCAAAAACAAAAGAAAGAAAGAAATTCCACAAATTGACTTTTAACAAGACACACCTGTTAATTGAAATGGATTCCAGGTGACTACCTCATGAAGCTGGTTGAGAGAATGCCAAGAGTGTGCAAAGCTGTCAATGAGGCAAAGGGTGGCTACTTTGAAGAATCTCAAGTATAAAATATATTTTGATTTGTTTAACGCTTTTTTGGTTGCTACATGATTCCATGTGTGTTATTTCATAGTTGTGATGTCTTCACTATTATTCTACAATGTAGAAAATAGTGCAAAATAAAGCAAAACCCAGGAATAAGTAGGCGTGTCCAAACTTTGGACTGGTACTGTATATGACCACATTTTCATGAATTTGATGATATAATCATCAAGCCTATTCAGTACAGGGCTAGGGACATGAACACGGATGTATGACGTAGGAACGCGTGCGTCACTTGCACATGATGTTGAGTCCCCCTTTTCATGTCATCTCATCACTGATAGTTTGAGATCTGACTATATACAGCATGTAGTGCAGAAATGGGAAGAAAATGTGGGAATATCAATGTTTTTTTATCAGGTACTGGTTATATTCTGCTTTTAGGCTTCTCATCAATGTTTTTGTTAGATGAGAGTATTCTGGTTATTCAAATTATGCCACCACTACTGTCATGACAGACAGAATACATATTTTTGTTTCAGAAGATGGTAATACATGAATACATGTCTCCTGTATTTTCCTATTGTTCTCTGTCCTCAACATATACACTGCCGTTTAGATCTATTGAACAATCATACAACACTAATCAAATACCGTCAAAATCTATTTAAAAAAACATGGGCACTCATTACTTGACCTGCTCCCAGAATGCATTTGGATGCAGATAAGCAGCTCCCTAGAAGCTTGTGTCCGCTATAAAAATAGATGTATTCTATAGAATAGAAAACACTTAACTCTTACAGTTTTTAAAAGAGCTATTTACTCAGCCTAATATTTTTTTCAAAATCACCCTGTACTCTGTTTTGTTTTTCAGCACATGACCCATCATTTGTCAGGAACCTAGTGACATTGACCAATCAATCGCGAATGGCAGAATCTATTGAATACATATTACGAATGAGATTAGCATCCTATTCAATTTAACCCACCACTTTCTTAATACATGTTTTGAATTTAATATGCCTAAAATGGTAGCCATTGAAAAAAAAAAGCTGCATGCCAGCATCTACATACTACGGTACGACAAAGCACTGGTCCCATTGAGCTCAGCTATAGATTCACATCAGTAGCTCCTTATTCCACAATCCCGATCAGCTCTATTGACTCTGTCTGATATGATGCAAGTTGACAATGTAAAGCTGTAAGTGTTTATAATTTGCCCTAACAGTAGTTTTAGCCAGACAGGCCCAGTGTTGTGTTGAGGTAGAGAGAGATGCTGTACTATTTCTCTGTGCCTTACTGACACCCTCTTCCTCTGAATCCTGTCCTTTTCCCTGTGCTGGTTGGACACAGACGCAGACAGAGCTCAGAAACACGGCATGGATGAGTTTATCTCGGCTAACCCCTGTAGCTTTGACCACGCCTCCCTGTTCGAGATCGTCCAGAGGCTCACGTTGGACCACAGGCTCAATGACACCTTCTGCTGCCTGGTGAGTGGCATTCTCCAAACCCACAGTACGGTGGAATGAGAATAAATACAGTCCTGGGCACTAAAAATATACTTTTTATCAAAATGCTGACATTTTTTGGAGCAAGGTACATTGTTAATGTGACTTAGGTCATGGTTCAGTCAGGGAAAGGGGTTTGTTTGTGATTGAGATCATGTTGCTAACCTCTTAAAAAAAGCACTGATGTTGTGTGTAGGGATGGTTCAGCCCGGGCCAGGTGTTCTAGTCTAAACTGTTAAACACCATCTCTGATGTTATGTGTAGGGATGGTTCAGCCCGGGCCAGGTGTTCTAGTCTAAACTGTTAAACACCATCTCTGATGTTATGTGTAGGGATGGTTCAGCACAGGCCAGGTGTTCTAGTTTAAACTGTTAAACACCATCTCTGATGTTATGTGTAGGGATGGTTCAGCACAGGCCAGGTGTTCTAGTCTAAACTGTTAAACACCATCTCTGGGCCTCCCGAGTGGCACAGCGGTCTTAGGCACTGCAGTGCTTGAGGTGTCACTACAGATCTGGGTTCAATCCCCGTCTGTGTCGCAGCCGGCCGTGACCGGGAAACCCATGAGGTGACGCACAATTAGCCCAGCGTCGTCCAGGTTAGGGGAGGATTTGGCCGGCCGGGATGTCCTTGTGCCATCGCTCTCTAACGACTCCGGTGGCAGGCCAGGCGCATGCACGCTGACACGGTCAACAGTTGTATGGCGTTTCCTCCGATTGGTGCCGCTGGCTTCCGGGTTAAGGGAGCAGTGTGTCAAGAAGCAGTGTGGCTTGGTAGTTTTGTGTTTCGCAGGATGCATGGCTCTCGAACTTCACCTCTCCCGAGTCCGTACGGGAGTTGTGGCGATGGGACAAGACTATAACTCCCAATTGGATATCACGAAATTGGGGAGAAAAAGGGCTTAAAAAATGATAAATAATAACATAAAATCAACTCTCTGATGTAATGTGTAGGGATGGTTCAGCCCAGGCCAGGTGTTTGTCCTGGATGAGTACTGTGCCAGGAACGGCGTGCGGGGGTGTCACAGACACCTGGGTTACCTAGGGGACCTGCTGGAGAGGGCGGACAGAGGAGCCATGATCGACCCCACCCTGCTTCACTACAGCTTCGCTTTCTGCGCCTCCCATGTCCACGGTAACAGGTAAAATATACACCCGAATGAACCCGGTCCTCCTGCTTGCCAATCCATAGTCTTAATCATTAGACCAAGAGGACATCCTCAAGGTCGGAGGGCGACATTTTGGACAAGCCAGTGCTCATCACAAGGTAGCACTGGCAATGCTAAATCACCACCATATCGCAAGAGAGATGGGTAAAGTTTGTAAATCTCAAATACACACACAAAGGTCTTCAGATAAAATAAGAAGAGAAAGAAGGAAAGAGAAGCTGGCCATAGTAACAGGACAAAAGGGTCAGATTCATCAAACACAGCAGAGCACCATTGCTTTACGATTTCCCAATGTTACGTCTTTGTTTGTCATGAATGTTTTGCATATTATTTATTATGATTTTAATCATGTATTTTATGTTATCATGTCGTCATTTTGTTCACTTTTATTTTATTAATCAATTATATTTACCTTGGTTTCCACCGTATTCCTTTTTTCTTTTCCCTCCTTGTCTTTTGTTGCTTTATTCAGTCTCATTATGTCGATGTTGCTCATCCTCCCATGCATCCCTATAAAGTCAGAGAGGGCAGCAGTTACTGTGGGCCACAGATGGGTTGTGAGGGCCCCTGGGCCCCTAGCGGCGCCCAGAGCCCAGAACCAGGGGCTGGCTCGAAACGGGGAAGCAAAAAGATGAAGTTTAGAAAGAAAAGGGATTCCACATTTCAGCTCGTCCAAGAGCCCATCAGGTAAGATGATGTACTATAAAATATATGTACATAGCTACTTCAATGACCTTGTACCCATGCGCATTGACTCGGTACTGGTACTCCCTGTATATAGCTATGCAATTTGTACCTGTCGTTGTTATTCGCTATTCACTGTGTATTTATTTGTCGTGTGACTTTCTATTTTTATGACATTTTTTTACTTTAAATCTACACTGTTGAAAAGAGACCCCGGAAGTAAGCCTTTCACTGTCAGTCTACATCTATTGTTTACGAAGAATGTGACAAATACAATTTGATTGGATGTTTGTCTGTGTGAGAAAGAACATTTACATTTGGTAAACATGCTGAAGAATGATTCTCTTTCACTCACACAAGCAGCAGTAAAATCATGGCGAACTAAAAGATGGCACTGTTTATGTGCAAAATGCTGTATCGTTCCTTTTTTGATGGACTCCAACTGGCGGCTCCACTACCGCATGATGCGCCGGGCTGATGTTGTGTTTTGTATTCTATGATCCTAAGGCCTGACGGACTGGGAACAGTGAAGGTGGATGAAAAGGAGCGCTTTGAAGAAATCAAAGAGCGATTGCGTGTGATCCTGGAACACCAGATCACTAACTTCAGGTGAGTGCTGCTGCCTACTGGTCTATCTATCGATCCGATCGATCGAATAATGGATAGATGGAATAATGGAATAGTATATGATGAGCGATCGTTTGATCGCTCGCTAGATCGCTAGCCTCAGCATATACTATTCCATAGTTCTGTTGTCCATGGTGATTTTTATATTTCATTGTGATTCAACTCGCTTCTCTCGTGTAGATATTGCTTCCCATTCGGACGTCCAGAGGGAGCCTTGAAGGCCACGCTCTCTTTGCTGGAAAGGGTTCGTACATTTTGATGACTGCAATCTTTTCGTTCTCCTTTTACAGAAAATGTTCAGCTCATGAATGATTCAGATGTCATAGCTCAAATAATCTCATTTATATATATATATGCTAGAAAAAGGAAATTGAAAAGGAAAACAAAACTGTAATAACCTGATGTTCAGTGGGAAGACCCGAAGGAAGTCTTGTCCTGTCCTGTTCCTCATCCTCAGGTGCTGATGAAGGACATTGTGACTCCAGTCCCACAAGAGGAAGTGAAGGGAGTCATCCGTAAATGCCTGGAGCAGGCTGCACAGCTCAACTACGCTAAAATCACAGAGTACGCCAAAATCGAAGGTAACTAGCCATGATTTACATATACAGACACACCCTCAATATGCTATAGCAGTTACTAACTCTGTTGGTAAATTCTTGGTTGCTGTTGCTATAAAACCTGTAACTGGTTGTTTTTCTTTAGATGATGGTAACTGTTTTAGTACTTTAGTGCCTTTTCAGTAATTCCGGGGTTTTCTGTGTGGAACAGGAATGTCAAAACATTCTACTCTCATTTGGAAGTGACTTGTCATGACCACTCTGATTCCTTTTTTAGCATCGCACAGTGGGATTCTTTTCAAGATAACCTGGACCAGATTAATCTGGAGAAAAGAAGCACTAAAGACACATACTGAGAGCTCTTGTTTTTTTAGCACATGGATTCAAGAGAAACAGCCGATACAGTTTTCCATTTGACAGATTGGTTGTCACTTGTTTGTCACTCAGCCAATTAACACTACCCTTCGTTTCAGGCAGGCTGCTTTAGCTGTACTCTACTTTACTCTACTGTGGGTCAAGTTGGCTTTTTGTAGAGGTGTTGTGAGTAAAAATGCATTCAAATCCAAAGTTTTGGATTAAAGCCCTGTTTACTTGCCGGCCCCCATGTTACTGTACCTTGAGTCTAGCTGTATCCTGGCCCCTGGCATGTGGTAATTTAACAGTATATATCTGGAATATGCAGTATATTATATCTACAGTATGCAGTAAACATACACTATATATACAAAAGTGTGTGGACACACCTTCAAATGACTGAATTCAGCTATTTGAGCCACACCCGTTGCTGACAGGTGTATAAAATCGAGCACACAGCCATGCAATCTCCATAGACAAACATTGCCAGTAGAATGATCTTACTGAAAAGCTCAGTGACTTTCAACCCTCATAGGATGCCACCTTTCCAACAAGTCAGAACGTCACATTTCTGCCGTGCTAGAGCTGCCCCGGTCAACTGTAAGTGCTATTATTGTGAAGTGAAAACATCTATTGTAGGAGCAACAATGGCTCAGCCACAATGTGGTAGGCCACACAAGCTCACAGAACGGGACCGCCAAGTGCTAAAGCGCGTAGCGGGTAAAAATCATCTGCCCTCGGTTGCAACACTCGCTACCGAGTTCCAAACTGCCTCTAGAAGCAATATCAGCACAATAACTGTTCGTCGGGAGCTTCATTACATGGGTTTCCATGGCCGAGCAGCCGCACACAAGCCTAAGATCACCATGTGCAATGCCCAGCCTCGGCTGTAGTGATGTAAAGCTCACCGCAATTGGACTCTGGAGTAGTGGAAACGCGTTCTCTGGAATGATGAATCACGCTTCACTATCTGAGAGTCCGACGGACCAATCTGGGTTTGGTGGATGCCAGGAGAAAGCTACCTGCCCCCATGTATAGTTCCAACTCTAAAATTTGGTAGAGGAATAATGGTGTGGAGCTGTTTTTAATGGGTCGGTCTAGGCCCATTAGTTCTAGTGAAGGGAAATCTTAACGCTGCAGCATACAGTGACATTCTTGACGATCCTGGCAAAAGTTTGGGGAAGGCCATTTCCTGTTTCAGCATGACAATACCCCCGTGCACAAAGCGAGGCTCATACAGAAATGGTTTGTCGAGATCTGTGTGGAAGAACTTGACTGGTCTGCACATAGCCCTGACCTCAACCTCATCGAACCTTTGGGATGAATTGGAACGCCGACTGCGAGCCACGCCTAAGTGCCCAACCTCACTAATGCTCTTGTGGCAGAATGGAAGCAAGCCCCCGCAGGAATGTTCCAACATCTAGTGGAAAGGCTTCCCAGAAGAGGGGAGGCTGTTATAGCAGCAATGTGAGAACCAACTCCATATTAATGCCCATGATTTTGGAATCAGATGTGTGACGAGCCGGTGTCCACATACTTTTGGTCATGTAGTGTATATAGTAGCTAGAAGCAGATTTCCCCTGAACAGAACTCTCCTTCCTGACCCCTACTCCTTCCTGACTGTATCTCCACCCCTAGACTCCAGGGTCTATAATCTAAGATTTATCAAATAAATCTTACTTTGGCCCATCCCCTTCCTGGGGACCCTTGTCCTACTCTCTCTCTCCTTTTCCCTCTCTTTCTCTCTCTTACCTTATCTTTCCTCTTGTTCTTCCTGCGGACCATTACACTCCTCTCCCTGTTCCTCAGTCTACTGTCCACTTCCTCTCTCATCTCATTGGCTTTGCCACATTTATCACCTCACATTTCTGTGATAAGTGGTTTTGAAGCCAATGAAAAAGAATGCTCGGATTGGAGACAGACAACCCAGCATCTGTTACCTGCATGTGCTACAATACATGTGCTACAATACATTATGGAAAGGTATGAACTAGCCACTACATATCACCATTTCACCTCCAGTTAGATATACAGTACTCTATTATTACTTGCAAGACACCATTTTGGTTTGGTCCCTACAAAGTCACATGCAGATATACCACACAGACCTATTTTCCCTATCCTTGTGATGCTGTTGGTCCAATATTAAGAAAATAGTGGTAAAACACTAGTTATTGAACCCAGTCATCCGCAGCCTCAACCCAAGTCAATACTCACCATGATTGTGTTCGTTAGGCCACAAAATGAAAGAAAACAGACTGAAACAGTGGAGTACTACCTGGACTGTTTTCTATTACAAAACATTTTTCTACAGTGTGCCCTAATGAACACAACCCAGGACAGTTCTCTGCCTTGCCATCTCCTCTGACCTATAACCTCTCACCCTAACCTCTGACCCCAGCCTCTTGCATGCCCCAAATCCTCCTCTTTTGTAGGGAGAAAGAGGGAAATGTTTGAGCACCCTGTCTTCTGCTTGGCGTCACAAGTGATGGATTTAACCATCCGTGAGTACCTGCCTCATCCTCCCCCTGTCTCTCCTCCCTCCCTCTTTCAACCTTCTTTCACCACATCACCCCCTCCCACCCTCCTCTCAGCTATGTCCACTCCTCCTTCCTCCTCTGTGCTTTTTTTTTATCCGTCGCTCATGTCTGCCGAGAGCGAGTGGGGAGAGAGAGAGAGAGCCAGTCTGGTCTGTGGAGGTCTGTCTGGGGAGACACTGCAACAGCACTGTAGTGGTCCTACTATCAGGGACCTACAGTCTCCCATCTGTCTGTGACCAACATGAATGATCTGTCGGTCTGGTCTGTAAGCTTCTTTCTTTTGGTTGGACATATGCCCATGCCCACCCATGTGACTTGAATGCATTTTTTACTTTGCTCTGTGTTATCTCCTTCAGTCGTCTGGTCATGTGTCAGTGAGTGTGGGCTCACCACGCCACGCTGTGCGCTGGGACAGACAGGTATGGTGCTATGTCACTGCCAGAAACAGAGAAACCCAGAGAGGGAGGCAGTAGAGCAGCAGCTGCAGGCAGAGCTACGATACCAGGAGGACAGAAAGGATTGGGTGTACGCACATAGAGTTCCTATAATATGTATTTTAACTCAGCTCAACTCAACCCACCACCGGTCAATGTGTCCTGTCTTTGGTTGGTGCAGCTGTTGTTTGTCTTACGTCTAAGTTCACGACAGTCTAAAGCTGTGTCTGTCTGTTACTGTTAACTACATCCTGTTGTTGTTGCTTCTTTACTTTTGACTTCTCCTTAGGCTAATGTCTCAACGTTTCAGCGTGTCTGTACCTACGTGTATGTCCGTGGAGTTTTGTCAATGATACATCTGTCAACTACCTAACACACTCCTGCAGAGTTCCCGGTGTTCTCTCTAAAGGTCAAGGGTCAGATGGAGAAGAGTAAAGAGTCAAATCTTGTCACTTTCTTCTGGAACATAAATTTTTAACCGTAGTGTGATATATAATCCTAAATATCTCCTCTTCTCTCTTTCTTTTCTCTCCTTCTCTCTCTCTGTTTCAAGTTGAGAAAGATAAAAAGCCGGATCCAAATGATCCAGGTGAAGCCCTGTTTGACTTTTAGCTTAGCCCCAATATACACCTACCCTAAACACACACACACACACACACACAGTTGAAGTCGGAAGTTTACATACACTTAGGTTGGAGTCATTAACTTGTTTTTCAACCACTCCACAAATTTCTTGTTAACAAACTATAGTTTTGGCAAGTCGGTAAGGACATCTACATTGGGCATCACACAAGTAATTTTTCCAACAATTGTTTACAGACAGATTATTTCACTGTATCACATTTCCAGTGGGTCAGAAGTTCACATACACTAAGTTGACTCTGCCTTTAAACAGCTTGGAAAATTCCAGAAAATGATGTCATGGCTTTCGAAGCTTCTGATAGGCTAATTGACATAATTTGAGTCAATTGGAGGTGTACCTGTGGATGTATTTCAAGGCCTACCTTCAAACTCAGTGCCTCTTTGCTTGACATCATGGGAAAGTCAAAAGAAATCAGCCAAGACCTCAGAATTGTACACCTCCACAAGTCTGGTTCATCCCTGGGAGCAATTTCCAAATGCCTGAAGGTACCACGTTCATATGTACAAACAATAGTACGCAAGTATAAACACCATGGGACCACGCAGCCGTCATACCGCTCAGGAAGGAGACGCGTTTGGTTTCCTAGAGATGAACGTACTTTGTTGCAAAAAGTGCAAATCAATCCCAGAACAACAACAAAGGACCTTGTGAAGATGCTGGAGGAAACAGGTACAAAAGTATCTATATCCACAGTAAAACGAGTCCTATATTGACATAACCTGAAAGGCTGCTCATCAAGGAAGAAGCCACTGCTCCAAAACCTCCATAAAAAAAGCCAGACTACGGTTTGCAACTGCACATGGGGACAAAGATTGTACTTTTTGGAGAAATGTCCTCTGGTCTGATGAAAGATAAATAGAACTGTTTGGCCATAATGACCATCGTTATGTTTGGAGGAAAAAGGGGGATGCTTGCAAGCCGAAGAACACCCTCCCAACCGTGAAGTGCGGGGGTGGCAGCATCATATTGTGGGGGTGCTTTGCTGCAGGAGGGACTGGTGCACTTCACAAAATAGATGGCATCATGAGGCAGGAAAATTATGTGGATATATTTAAAGCAACATCAAGAAATCAGTCAGGAAGTTGAAGCTTGGTCACAAATGGGTCTTCCAACTGGACAATGACCCCAAGCATACTTCCAAAGTTGTGACAAAATGGCTTAAGGACAGCAAATTCAAGTTACTGGAGTGGCCATCACAAAGCCCAACTTATTGTGGGACACTTTTGGAAGGCTACCCGAAACGATTGACCCAAGTTAAACAATTTAAAGGCAATGCTGCCAAATACAAATTGAGTATATGTAAACTTCTGACCCACTGGGAATGTGATGATAGAATTAAAAGCTGAAATAAATAATTCTCTCTACTATTATTCTGACATTTCATATTCTTAAAATAAAGTGGTGATCCTAACTGACCTAAGACAGTGAATTTTTACTAGGATTAAATGTCTGGAATTATGAACTGAGTATAAATGTATTTGGCTAAGGTGTATGTAAACTTCCGACTTCAACTGTAAATATAGATATTTATATATATATACAGTGCCTTGCGAAAGTATTCGGCCCCCTTGAACTTTGCGACCTTTTGCCACATTTCAGGCTTCAAACATAAAGATATAAAACTGTATTTTTTTGTGAAGAATCAACAACAAGTGGGACACAATCATGAAGTGGAACGACATTTATTGGATATTTCAAACTTTTTTAACAAATCAAAAACTGAAAAATTGGGCGTGCAAAATTATTCAGCCCCTTTACTTTCAGTGCAGCAAACTCTCTCCAGAAGTTCAGTGAGGATCTCTGAATGATCCAATGTTGACCTAAATGACTAATGATGATAAATACAATCCACCTGTGTGTAATCAAGTCTCCGTATAAATGCACCTGCACTGTGATAGTCTCAGAGGTCCGTTAAAAGCGCAGAGAGCATCATGAAGAACAAGGAACACACCAGGCAGGTCCGAGATACTGTTGTGAAGAAGTTTAAAGCCGGATTTGGATACAAAAAGATTTCCCAAGCTTTAAACATCCCAAGGAGCACTGTGCAAGCGATAATATTGAAATGGAAGGAGTGTCAGACCACTGCAAATCTACCAAGACCTGGCCGACCCTCTAAACTTTCAGCTCATACAAGGAGAAGACTGATCAGAGATGCAGCCAAGAGGCCCATGATCACTCTGAATGAACTGCAGAGATCTACAGCTGAGGTGGGAGACTCTGTCCATAGGACAACAATCAGTCGTATATTGCACAAATCTGGCCTTTATGGAAGAGTGGCAAGAAGAAAGCCATTTCTTAAAGATATCCATAAAAAGTGTCGTTTAAAGTTTGCCACAAGCCACCTGGGAGACACACCAAACATGTGGAAGAAGGTGCTCTGGTCAGATGAAACCAAAATTGAACTTTTTGGTAACAATGCAAAACGTTATGTTTGGCGTAAAAGCAACACAGCTCATCACCCTGAACACACCATCCCCCCTGTCAAACATGGTGGTGGCAACATCATGGTTTGGGCCTGCTTTTCTTCAGCAGGGACAGGGAAGATGGTTAAAATTGATGGGAAGATGGATGGAGCCAAATACAGGACCATTCTGGAAGAAAACCTGATGGAGTCTGCAAAAGACCTGAGACTGGGACGGAGATTTGTCTTCCAACAAGACAATGATCCAAAACATAAAGCAAAATCTACAATGGAATGGTTCAAAAATAAACATATCCAGGTGTTAGAATGGCCAAGTCAAAGTCCAGACCTGAATCCAATCGAGAATCTGTGGAAAGAACTGAAAACTGCTGTTCACAAATGCTCTCCATCCAACCTCACTGAGCTCGAGCTGTTTTGCAAGGAGGAATGGGAAAAAATTTCAGTCTCTCGATGTGCAAAACTGATAGAGACATACCCCAAGCGACTTACAGCTGTAATCGCAGCAAAAGGTGGCGCTACAAAGTATTAACTTAAGGGGGCTGAATAATTTTGCACTCCCAATTTTTCAGTTTTTGATTTGTTAAAAAAGTTTGAAATATCCAATAAATGTCGTTCCACTTCATGATTGTGTCCCACTTGTTGTTGATTCTTCACAAAAAAATACAGTTTTATATCTTTATGTTTGAAGCCTGAAATGTGGCAAAAGGTCGCAAAGTTCAAGGGGGCCGAATACTTTCGCAAGGCACTGTATAGGGCCTTCGGAAGGTATTCAGACCACCTGACTTCACATTTTGTTACGTTACAGCCAATTTCTAAAATTTATGAAATTGTGTTTTCTTGTCATCAATCAACACACAATATCCCATAATGACAAAGTAAAACAGTTTTTTTGAATTTTTTGCACATTTCCACTCCGTACTTTGTTGATGCACCTTTGGCAGTGACTACAGCTTCGAGTCTTCTTGGGTATGATGCTACAGGCTTGGCACACCTGTATTTGGGTCGACTCAAGCTCTGTCAGGTTGGATGGGGAGCGTTGCTGATCGGGTTCAAGTCCGGGCTCTGGCTGGGCCACTCAAGGACATTCAGAGACTTGTCCTGAAGCCACTCCTGCATTGTCTTGGCTGTGTGCTTAGGGTTGTGGTCCTCTTGGAAGGTGAACCTTCGCCCCAGTCTGAGGTCCTGAGCGCCCTGGAGTAGGTTTTCAACAAGGATCTCTGTACTTTACTCTGTTCATCTTTCCCTCGATCCTGACAGCTGAAAAACATCCCCGCAGCATGATGCTGCCACCTCCATTCTTCACCATAGGGATGGTGTCAGGTTTCCTCCAGACATGACGCTTGGCAATTAGCTCGAAGAGTTTAATCCTGGTTTCATCAGACTAGAGAAACTCCAAGTGGGCTGTCATGTGCCTTTTACTGAGGAGTGGCTTGCATCTGGCCATAAAGGCTTGATTGGTGGAGTGCTGCAGAGATGGTTATCCTTCTGGAAGTTTCTCCCAACTCCACAGAGGATCTCTAGAGTTCTTTCAGAGTGAGCATAGGGTTCTTGGTCACCTCCCTGACCAAGGCCATTCTCCCTGATTGCTCCGTTTGGCCGGGCGGCCAGCTCTAGGAAGAGACTTGGTGGTTCCAAACTTCTTCCATTTAAGAATGATGGAGGGCACTGTGTTCTTGGGGACCTTCAATACTACAGAAATGTTTTGGTATCCTTCCCCAGATCTGTGCCTCGACACAAACCTGTCTCTGAGTTCTACGGACAATTCCTTTATCCTCATTGCTTGGTTTTTGCTTTAACATGCACTGTCAACTGTGGGCCCTTTTATAGGTTGTTGTGTACCTTTCCAAATCATGTCCAATCAATTTAATTTACCACAGCTGGACTCCAGTCAAGTTGTAGAAAAATCTCAAGAGTGATCAATGGAAACTGGATGCACCTGAGCTCAGTTTTGAGTCTCATAGCAAAGGGTCTGAATATGTATGCAAATAAGGTATTTCTGTTTTTTATTTTTAATACATTTGCAATAATTTCTCAAAACCTGCTTTCATTTTGTCGTTATGGGGTATTGTGGGTAGATTGCTGAGGATTTTTTGTATTTATTCCATTTTAGAAGGAGGCTGTAACGTAACAACATTTGGAAAAAGTCAAGTCAAGAATGTTTTCCGAAGGCTCTGTGTGTATATATATATATATATATATTTATGTAACCACATACACATTTTAACAAACACATAAACCCTCTCAAATTCCCCCTCATATTTTGGCATGCCAACATTTAGCAAACTATTATTTGTGCAGAGATTGTGTTACTTTAGAACAGTCATTTTCAGGGAAATGTATTTTAATTCAATTCATGAATTGAATACAGAGGTGCGTGTTTCAATTCATGAAATTATTTTCCATCGGTTTTCCTGATATGATACATTGAATAAAGGTAAATAAATCTGAATCTGATCAAGAAAAACAATCTCTCACAAATACACATAACAAGGTAGCATCTCCAATGTGTTGAGAGAAATAATGCAATATGAGTTTACCTCAGTATATCTGGCTATCAGTATTCAAATACACACTGAGGCAAATTTTGCATTATTACTTCATTGTCACAGAACATAGAATCTGGAAGATTGTGTGCAAAATGATGAATCCATTCTCTGATAACATTACATATTTCAAAACAATTGAACACATTGGATATGGATGAAGTATGAAACATTTGACAATGACAATCACTACATTATCATTCTGCTCATTATACTTCTAAGGACCAACATAAAGGCTCTGCAAGCAGTCTTCTGCCATTCCCCTGGCACTGCATGACCCCCTTTTAACGATGCTGTGGGGTTCAGGGTCCTTTTAGAATGCATGGCTAGTTGGCTACAGAGTAGAACAGTTAGTACATAATCACACAACAAACCATAGTGTATGACACAACAAAGCATAGTGTATGACACAACAAACCATAGTGTATGACACAACAAACCATAGTGTATGACGCAACAAAAAATATTATGAGAATAAATAGGCACAATAGAACTTAACTTTCAAAATTTAGACAAACTCAGCAAAAAAAGAAACAGCTCTTTTTCAGGACCATGTCTTTCAAAGATCATTCGTAAAAATCCAAATAACTTCACAGATCTTAAATGTAAAGGTTTTAAACACTGTTTCCTATGCTTGTTCAACGAACCATAAGCAATGAATGAACATGTACCTGTGGAATGGTCGTTAAGACACTAACAGCTTACAGACGGTAGGCAATTAAGGTCACAGTTATAAAAACCTATGACACTAAAGAGGCCATTCTACTGACTCTGAAAAACACCAAAAGAAAGATGCCCAGGGTCCCTGCTCATATGCGTGAATGTGCCTTAGGCATGCTGCAAGGAGGCATGAGGACTGCAGATGTGACCAAGGCAATAAATTGCAATGTCCGTACTGTGAGACGCCGAAGACAGCACTACAGGGAGACAAGACGGACAGCTGAATGTCCTCGCAGTGGCAGACCACGTATAACAACATCTGCACAGGATCGGCACATCCGAACATCACACCTGCGGGACAGGTACAGGATGGCAACAACAACTGCCTGAGTTACACCAGGAACGCACAATCCCTCCATCAGTGCTCAGACTGTCCTCAATAGGTTGAGAGAGGCTGGAATGAGCGCTTGTAGGACTGTTGTAAGGCAGATCCTCACCAGACATCACCGGCAACAATGTCGCATATGGGCACAAACCCATCGTTGCTGGACCAGACAGGAATGGCAAAAAGTGCTCTTCACTGACGAGTTACGGTTTTGTCTCACCAGGGGGGATGGTCGGATTAGCGTTTATCATTGAGAGAATGAACGTTACACCGAGGCCTGTACTCTGGAGTGGGATCGATTTGGAGGGTCCGTCATGGTTTGGGGCAGTGTGTCACAGCATCATCGTACTGAGCTTGTTGTCATTGCAGGCAATCTCAATGCTGTGCGTTACAGGGAAGACATCCTCCTCCCTCATGTGGTACCCTTCCTGCAGGCTCATCCTGACATGACCCTCCAGCATGACAATGCCACCAGCCATACTGCTCGTTCTGTGCGTGATTTCCTGCAAGACAGGAATGTCAGTGTTCTGCCATGGCCAGCAAAGAGCTCGGATCTCAATCCCATTGAGCATGTCTGGGACGTGTTGGATTAAAGGGAAATATCCGGGAATTTGCAGGGTGCCTTGTTGGAAGAGTGGGGGAACATCTCACAGCAAGAACTGGCAAATCTGGTGCAGTCCATGAGGAGGAGATGCACTGCAGTACTTAATGCAGCTGGTGGCCACACCAGATGATCCCCTTTGACACATTATTCCATTTCTGTTAGTCACATGTCTGTGGAACTTGTTCAGTTTATGTCTCAGTTGTTGAATCTTGTTATGTTCATACAAATATTTACACATGTTAAGTTTACGGAAAATAAACACAGTTGACAGTGAGAGGACGTTTCTTTTTTTGCTGAGTTTATGATACTTGTGGTATGATGAATTGACCAATATTATCTCTGTACAGTTCTATGTACAGTTCTATGTCCTCATTATTTCAAATTAATTTGAGCCGTCCAATTGAATGTTCTGATGTTTTGCTCATTTTGACACATTATCGTTAATGTTCTGACGACCTCATTTCACCACATTAAACTGTCCTCACAAATTTTATGTCAGCAGATGATATATTAAAAGACAGTGTCCAGGTACACCGTAGATCTTCCAAACGATATTTGTTACAAACTCAACATCAATAATCCCAGGCAGCAAAAGCATTAAGAGTATTTTGCATGATGAGTATAACAAAGATTTTGGTTTCTCCATGGGATAGGTTTAGTCAGTCGATTCTACCTGACTGTTTTGGCCGATATCTCCTCACATTGACTGTCTACCGACAATGCCCCAGTGCCAGTTTATATTGCGTGCATGCTTTAGAAACCATATGACACAGCATAAGCACTTACGTCTTTCGTTTCAACAATTTCTGGGGTTATCCATACAGATGGGAACTGTTAGCTACCCCTCTCTCTGCCTAACTAACCCCTTCCTTACCCCTAATCCTTCTGCTCCAGAGAACGTAGGCCGGTTAGTCACGCCCGCCAAAAAACTCGAGGACACTATTCGCCTGGCCGAGCTAGTCATAGAGGTCCTTCAGCAGAACCAGGAGCATCATGCGGAGGTGAGTGGGTAACTCCTCCTCTTCTCCTCCTCTCATCCCTCTCTTTATCTATCTCACTTCTTTACCCCCTCCGACACCTGGGCACGGCGGAGGGAGCTAGCCTATTCCTTCCTGACACCTGTTCATGTGTAGCGCTGTCTTTGTGCATGGGTAACTTAAAAAAAAAAAAAAAATCAAATAAAAAATGTAATCAAAGATGTAATACACAGGTGGAAATCCTTAATGTGAGATGAATAATGGATGTTAACATTGTACCAGTGCAATAAGGAGGCATTTTAAAGTGGGAGAGTGGTGAAGTGTGCCGTTCCCTTCTCCACTGACTCACAATTCATAACCCCAGTGGTGCAATGCTTCATAAAACATTGGTTACCTTGAAAGATGGTAATGCCTGATTTGATTGCAGCTTATTGTGGACAGTAGAGTACAGAACATTACAGGTAGCTCTAATGTAGGCTAGCTGCTCCTAGTCATACTGTACAGTAGGCGAAGCTCATTCAGTGTTACTTCAGCTGAGAAGCTGGAACGTGAACTAGAAACATCACTAAATAGGTTTCCCTTTATTTGTATTTGCCTAAAAGTATAATAAAATGAATGTAAAAGCATGATGAGCATGTATAGAAGATCTACAGGTGATCCTATGGGATCAATAAGATGAATGCGGATAAGCAGATGTATTCTATCTCTTTGACATATGCTTGACAGGCTGCAGTCACAAGTTCTGGAGATCAATCGGTACAGTATAATTATTTCTCTTTCTCCTCAGACCCATCACCAACCTCCTCTCCCTATCTATCGCATGTTGGCCTGCACAGAGGCTGCCCTTAGTGTTATAAGGCTGAGGGAAATCCACTAGAGAGGGTGGCTGTTGTGTGTTGGTTCAGAGACATCAGCTAACATGCTGACTGTAACGCACCGCCCTACTATAGGCTGCACAACATCACTTTGATCATAGAGCATGTCCATGGGGCCATAGGGACTAGTCTTATTCTCTCTAGCAGCATGTTGAAGTGACATATGCCACAGTATACTCTTTGTGGTTCTTTTAGGGTTTGATTGAATCCCCAAACTCCACCATGAACATAAATGTGTCTATCCTCTCCTTCCTCCATCCAGCTTTAAGTTCGGGTTTCAAATCGCGGTTCCCTCTCTTTGAACATTTAGAACATTCCTCCTCCTTCCGGCTTCTCCTCTTCCATCTCTCTGCTTTCCCTCTTTCCGTCTAAGAATTGTTCCTCCACTCGTTAATCCTTTAAATAAATGCTTGATGCTGTAGATACATTAATGTGACTATCCTCCCTGTGTTTTCACTGTCTGTATGATCGGTGATGTTCGCTCCCTGCAGGGCAAAGAGGTATGTGGTGAAGTTGAATGAGAACACCCCTCCCCCTCTAACCCTCTAATGGTTTGTGCATGTCCAGTAGATGCCCTGCCCCCATTTCTCTGACTTGTTGGTACAGTCCAGGACTGCTCTTTTGGGCTTGTTGTATTGGGACTGTTGTGAATGATGGTGCCTGCTGCAGCACTGGAGCCTGTAACTTCTCTGGCTGAGACAGAGCACCGAGCTTGGGCATGCTTGTAGAGACCTGGGCCTTGCCTGTGTTCCTTTCCCCCAACATAGGATGGAGCATCCAGTTTACCTGTCCACCCCACCCCCCCCCCCCCATCCCCACTCACACCTCTCCCTGAGTCCACACTCTCCCCTGCCCTGTGTATGATGATGATAGTGATGATGATGATGATGGAGCACAGCTTGGTCTTCTGCCTGTACTGTAGTAGTTGGGCAGGGGGTGGGCATGTAAGTGGTCAGACAGGTAAGTGAGGACCTGACTACAGTGCCGTCCCCCTGCGCTGTGCTGGCTATAGTCCCTCTATGGCAGATGTTTTTCCAGGTGTATCGATTCGATATGGAATAAAAGCATGCAGCATAACAGGAATGATTATTCGTCCTGTCAAGTTTTTCCAACAATGAGCAGATAACCCAAGCCCAGACTGCAAGCACAGCAGCAAAATCGAGAGAAGCAGAAAGGTCAATGGAAATAGACATGGAAAAATACCTCTTTCTGGCCCACTAAGTACCAGTGTTTACTCTAACTAGTAGTCCCAAAATATCTGGGAAAACAATATCAAGAACACTGGTTTGTCCAGAAATTGTCCCTCTGGAAACCCTGTAGCTAGTAGAGAAGCTATGTGCTGCAGTCTGCGGTCGGTGTGCCTACTTCCTGTTATATGGCTGAGAGCAGTGCATGGACATGACCCGTGTCACATTCACATCTAATGAGGAGTGTTCTGTTGGTATGGCAATGATGTGAATGGTGGAAACGCGAGGTCCTTCCTGGTCCTGGTGAGCATGTAGGGACTTATCCACCTCAGTCTGCATGAGAAAAGGCACCCCCCCTCCCCCGGCTGTGACCCTCCCTCAATCTAGAGATATCTGATCAATGAATAGAACAGAATGGATCAGCTTCATGATATTATTATGCTATTACCTGCTTTGTGTATAAATGTATTGTAAAATTGTTCTCACATTGGTGGGAGGTCATCTAAGGTTTCAATTAGCCCCAACCCCTTTAGTCTTCACCAGAAAGAGCTGTGGATTGGTTTTACTCATTCTTGGAGAACACATGGGTTTGCAAGGCTACAGACAACCATTGCTATAGTTAACTGCATACAATCACTACATTTAATGGTCCACCTACCTACACACGATATATCAGTCCACAGTGCTATGCTGGTGTGGGTTTGTTAGAGCTCTGATTAGCTCCAGTATGTGTGTGATCCTCCCAAGTCTGCTCTGCTCCCTCCCTGTCCTGCCTGCTCTACCCCACATCCTCACACCCTGACTGGGGCTTGTGTTCACCGTTCACCCCCTCCTTGGTTCTGTCCCTGTCCTGTCCGTGGTATCTGTGTGTGTCTAGGCCTTTGCCTGGTGGTCTGACCTGATGACGGAGCACGCTGAGACCTTCCTGGCTATGTACGCCGTGGACATGGACGCTGCTCTGGAAATCCAGTCTCCTGAGAGCTGGGACAGCTTCCCTCTCTTCCAGCTGCTCAACGACTTCCTCCGCAATGACTGTATGTTTCATGTTTCTCTTCTATATACACTTCTATGGCTTTCTCCATCCAATAAACATTAAGGAACAAGTTGGACTTGGAATGTGAAAGGGCTTAATCACCCATTCAAAAGTCCCCCCCCAGGAAAATCACCCTCCCCCAGGAAACATGGATAGGGAAAGGGGATACCAGTTGTACAACTGCATGCATTCAACTGAAATGTGTATTCTGCATTTAAACCAACCCCTCTGAATCAGAGAGGTGTGGGGGACTGCCTTAATCAACATCCAGGTGGGCTGGGGACAGCAAGGAGTCATCAGGCCAGGTAATCCTGAGGCATGGTCCCAGGTCCCAGGGCTTAGGTCCTCAGAGAGAGCGAGAGAGAGGGAGCGAAAGAAAGAAAGAAAGAAAGAAAGAAAGAAAGAAAGAAAGAAAGAAAGAAAGAAAGAGAGAGAGAGAGAGAATTAGAGAGAGCATACTTAAATTCCCACAAGACACTGGATATGACAGGAGAAATACTCCAGATTTAAAACACTGACCCTAGCCCCCCGACACATAAACTATTGCAGCATAAATACTGGAGACTGAGACGAGAGGTCAGGAGACACTGTGGCCCCGTCCGACGATACCCCCGGACAGGGCCAAACAGGTAGGAATATAACCCCACCCACTTTGCCAAAGCACAGCCCCCACACCACTAGAGGGATATCTTCAACCACGGATTTACCATCCTGAGACAAGGCCGAGTATAGTAAAACAATAAAACACACACTGTACTGTGGCACACCCACACGGCTTGTCCTGCACCTCTGAGAGGTTTATGCTATGACATCAATACGATGTTCTCTCTCTCTCTCTCTCTCTCTCTCTCTCTCTCTCTTCTCTTCTGCCTAGATAACTTCCCCTCTGTAGTGTTTATAGCAATAATAACAATCTAACCATATAACAATATATATGGAGTTATAATCTCTCTATTCTCTCTCTTCTTCTGCTTCTAGATCACCTGTGCAATGGGAAATTCCACAAACACCTGCAGGACCTCTATGCTCCCCTGGTGGTTAGATATGTAGACCTGATGGAGTCCTCCATCGCTCAGTCTATCACCAGGGGCTTTGAGGGAGAGTCCTGGGTGCCTGTAAAGTAAGGGGCCGTCCTTCCTCACACTAACTGTATAGTCTAGGAGAGGCCAGGAGAGAGACACTCCTACAAGACTACTATATTTAGGAGAGCAGTCATGTTGTTCACTCCTTATTGACTGCCTCAGAAAACTCCTCAGCCAGAACAGTTTGAGGAGAGTAATAGATAAGGAGTTTATTTTCTGATAAGGAAAACCTATCCCAAAAGGCATTCATAAAACGTTTATTAGGAGACATAGGTCTCGGAAATTAGTTTTTCGAACTCCAGAAACAAATTAAACCTGAATATGATGGTAGCTATGACTCGTACAGTATTATTTAAAAAAAGATTAGTTTTGTGATTGGAAGCTTCAAGCTTTCGCGGATATTGTGCGGTAAACTTGCAAAAGTGCATCAGGCAATACGGTGCCACATTCGGGACCCTCATCCCAGACTAGGTCGCATGTAGTTTAGTTGAAGTCAATCTCCAATATTTCCATCCTTTTGTTTTGTGGACTAACCCTCATAGTGTGTGCTTTGAAATGTCACTAGGGATAGAGGCTCTCCAGTGTATTTTGTGTTGCTAATTTTCTCTTTTTCACTTTTACAACCAATACTTATTGATTTGTCATGCCATTTACATTTGCGTTGCTTTCTTTTAAATGAAGCTCTTTTACAAAGCTCTAAACCTCAAAGGAAAATACATATTTATAGACAATAGGTCTTTTGGATAACTTTGCTGTTTTGCCTTACTGCTCCTTTTATATATATATATATATATATATATATATGCATACAATCCACCGCTTATTCTGAATGTAGTAGGTCCTCTTTTTGTATGTGCTTCAGAAAAAAACTGCTTCTCTAACTGTTGCTCTTGTCTATGTGTTACTTTTACATATTATGTCTGAAGATGCTCCGTTTCTTTGTGTGACTTTTCCTCTTTGTGTTCTGGATTTGATTACTTTTACTGCACAGTTTCACATGGCTTTGAACTGCAGCAGCATCTACATTACCACTGTTCTGGATTTATTTTGTTCTTTTTGTCTGTCTCTTCTGCAGGAGTTTGACAAGTAATCTGCCCAATGTGAATCTCCAAATACCAAATGTCAACCTCCAAATTCCCAAAGTACCAAATCTGCCGCCAGTAGCAGGACTATCAGTTAACCTTCCAACAATGCCTAGTTTTTCCACCCCGACATGGATGGCTGCTATCTATGACCCTGAGTGTGTATTCAACTAGTTCACCTTAGATTTATGTACATCAGCATCGTGTTGCCTTGGTATGAAGATGTCCCCTAGATCCCCTTGTCGCAGGTCATTGACAATAGAAGGCCAAATTAAAATATTGATTTAGATTTTGAAATGTCTTTGCCAATGACCTGATTAGGCATTATGTGAGGGAAGATAGCTTTGTTTCTCAACTACATAGGCTAGTGCACACCACACACATTACAGACGCATTACAGATACCATTCCGTTCCTCAAAAAAAATCTGGAGTAAACAGTCTTTACCGATCATATCATGTTCATGCCAAGAGCACTGCAAGGGGGTTACGGACAGTAGTTTAGGCTTGTTTAAAGTTTAGACTTGTTTGTTCTTGAAATGAGTGGCTATTTGACAAGCTCTCATTTCCTCTCAACATGCATGCAGTTGAGCTGTGAGGTATAGAGATACAGATCCAAACCATGTTTCACTGGAGGTTTTGGGCTTGATGCACTGAAATTTATTGTGACAGTGGACATTATGATAATCTGGAATTTTCTGTCCAATGTGTATCTCTCCGCCTCTCTCCTACAGTTTTCACTAGCTGTAAAGAATGCAGTGGTTAGTCCGTAGTGCTCATGAAAAGTTGACTGTACCAGTGATTGCTTATGGAAGGTACAGTTGAACATCGCATCAGCACCCTGTATGAATACTGCTGCTCCTGGCTCACATGACTGTCTGTGGCCAGTGGGATAGGGTGGGAGGGGCCAGGTGGTCAAAGGGTGGGATCATAGAAATTGAATCACAAGAATGGACATCCCCATTCTAGTCAATGGGTATTTCTGTTCTAGTGGTTTTATTTCTATGGTTGGGGTGGGTAAGTGGGTAGAGATTCTACCCGGTGGTAACTGGGTGGGTGGATTGTTCGCTCAATGCTCTGAAGCAACCACCACTTCAGTGCAGCTGGCATCCAACGCAGTAGAGATCTGCCCCCTCTCCTGTCCTCCTTTCCTCTTCTCCTCCTTCTTCTTTTCCTGCATCCCTCTATCCCAGTCAGCTCTACCCAGGATGGCAGCACCTTCAGACAGGACTGCATGGTGTGTTTAATAGCTACTGTACAATAGGATACCCACCCAGTATCACCAGCCTGAGGACATGGGGGGGTGAGAGAGTGGGCTGCTCTTTTGGAGTTTTATTTTCTGTGATTGATCGTGTATACTCCAAACAAATCCAAGTTCAATAGAGATAAATTAAACCTACGTTTGAACACACAATGATAGCCATGTTTCAGGACACGCCCTCCCTCACCTCTCCACTCCCCTGTGTTGTATTACAGACACAAGTCAGTGTGTGCGATATCTGCAGTGACTATCCTGCATGAACCCACTCCACACCTAAAAGGCTATTAATAACCAGGTGCTACAGCATGGTTATTGAAATGTTATTTTCAACCCTGTCCTCTTATTCTTCCCATACACTGGCTCTGTCTAAAGTGATGATATGTTATTTATAATTGAAGTTAGTATGAGGGAAACGACTCTGAAACAGTCGGCCGGTGTGTGGTCAGAATAAAGGACCTTTGACCCCAGTGTTGAGATGTGGATGACCAGCATCCTCCTCTACACCCCCCTGACCCTCTCTATCTTCTGTGACCTTTGGTTTCTGACCTGTGTGTGTTTGGGTGTACCGTGGCTGTGCAGCAATGGCTCTGGGACGTCGGAGGACCTGTTCTGGAAGCTGGAGGCCCTACAGACCTTCATCAGGGACCTACACTGGCCCGAGGAGGAGTTTGCCAAACACCTGGAGAACCGCATGAAGCTCATGTCCAGCGACATGATTGAGAATTGCGTCAAACGGTGTGTGTGTGTGTGTGTGTGTGTGTGTGTGTGTGTGTGTGTGTGTGTGTGTGTGTGTGTGTGTGTGTGTGTGTGTGTGTGTGTGTGTGTGTGTGTGTGTGTGTGTGTGTACACTGTATGTCAGGGTGTGTTATTATCTGTGTGTTGTGTCGGTATTGGTGTGTGTGGGGGTCGGTGTCTGTGTTAATTTCGTCAACAATAACTATGACGAGAAGTACTTGTCAACGACCTATTTTTCCAGACTAAAACTATGACGATAACGAGACGTGATGCCTTGGGGGAAAAAAATAAATAATTATTACAAATTACTTTTCATTTTAGTCAACGAAAATGTAATGAGACGAGACTTCCAAGTGAGACTAATGGACATTTTTATTTGACATGAAACTCCTTTTCATCTGTTTTGTCCAATCATAAGCATGCATGCAGAATATTCGATGCAATCCTCTCATTGAAAGAATTGACATCTTTCAGTTGCGTGGTCTGATTGAGCTGATCTGCCCTGCTCTCACCCACACAGGTCCCAGGCGGTCACTTCAGTCAGTTGTCAATCTTTTGAAGTGATGCGAAGCCAGGACACTTGACTTGTAACTAACCTCAACTTTATGGCCTCCTGAGTGGTGCAGTGGTCTAAGGCATTGCAGTGCTTGATGTGTCACTACAGACCCTTCTTTGATACTTGGCTGTGTCACAACCAGCCATGACCGGGAGTCCCATAGGGACTACAGACCCTCATTCGATCTCAGGCTGTGTCACAACCGGCCGTGACAGGGAGTCCCATAGGGCGGCACACAATTGGCCCAACGCTGCCTGTGTTAGTGGAGGGTTTGGCTCATCACGCTTTAGTGACTCCTTGTGGTGGTCCGGGCTCCTGCAGGCTGACTTCGGTCGTTAGTTGAATGGTGTTTCCTCTGATACATGCTTCCGGGTTAAGCGGATGGGGTGTTAAGAAGCGCGTCATGTTTCGGAGGACGCTTGGCTCGACCTTCACCTCTCCCGAGCCCGTTGGGGAGATGCAGTGATGAGACAAGGTCATAAAAGGGGGGTAACAATGTTTACTCTCTCTTACTTTCATGTAGGCTATTTTTGCTTTGAATAAATAACATGTGCGCTGTTATGTATTCATTTGTGTTGCCTAATCTTGCGCCACGGTCAGCAAATGCGGGTTGTGGTTGCTTTTTCCTATGGAAAAAAACAAATGCCATTTGTTGACTATTAGGAGTACAGTAATACTTCTGGCATTTTAGGAAAGCTCAAATTATTCCCTTTTCAAGAAAACCACTGTTATTTACCACCCTTGACGGTTATGAACCTGTAGCCAAGGCTTTGTACCCTATATGGTTCAATATAGCTGTCATGGGTTACAATCTGCCACTATCAATGTAGGCAGCTAAGGAACACAAGGGCCTAGTCGGAAAAAGTTATCTAAATGTGAACATGATAAAGTCAGAGGTAGCCTAAATATGTTTTATTTATTTTTTATTTTTCTTATTTATAACAGAAAACCCAAGGAAGGGGTAACATTAAAGTATTAGAACATGAAGGACACACAATACAGCATCAAGACACTATCAAACATGTATCAGTCTTTCTGCAACAGAGCCATATGTGTGAGGGTGTCTACTACCACTATCAAACATGTATCAGTCTTTCTGCAACAGAGCCATCCTTATTGTGTGAGGGTGTCTACTACCACTATCAGACATGTATCAGTCTTTCTGCAACAGAGCCATCCTTATTGTGTGAGGGTGTCTACTACCACTATCAGACATGTATCAGTCTTTCTGCAACAGAGCCATCCTTATTGTGTGAGGGTGTCTACTACCACTATCAAACATGTATCAGTCTTTCTGCAACAGAGCCATCCTTATTGTGTGAGGGTGTCTACTACCACTATCAAACATGTATCAGTCTTTCTGCAACAGAGCCATCCTTATTGTGTGAGGGTGTCTACTACCACTATCAAACATGTATCAGTCTTTCTGCAACAGAGCCATCCTTATGTGTGAGGGTGTCTACTACCACTATCAAACATGTATCAGTCTTTCTGCAACAGAGTCATCCTTATTGTGTGAGGGTGTCTACTACCACTATCAAACATCTATCAGTCTTTCTGCAACAGAGCCATCCTTATTGTGTGAGGGTGTCTACTACCACTATCAAACATGTATCAGTCTTTCTGCAACAGAGCCATCCTTATTGTGTGAGGGTGTCTACTACCACTATCAAACATGTATCAGTCTTTCCGCAACAGAGCCATCCTTATTGTGTGAGGGTGTCTCCTACCACTATCAAACATGTATCAGTCTTTCTGCAACAGAGCCATCCTTATTGTGTGAGGGTGTTTGTGCATGATAGTGATATAAAATATACGTCATAGTGTCCTTTTTCATGATCACAATCTTGCGAAACCCAAACCCTCCAAGATCCCCCTACAGTTCCCCAATAGCTGTCCCTCAACCATTCGAGAACCCTCCCACAGTGCCCCCCCTGGAATAATTAAAATAAAATAAATACAATTAATTCCATTCCCCACCCCCAAGAACCCCCAAATGCACCAACAACTAAGAGAACTAAAGAGAAAAAAGGAAACGACAGAAGAAAACAACAATGCAAAAAAAAAATAATACAAAATAATAAATTTAAAACAAAGGACTTCAAGGACAACTAAAATCATAACAGAAATGCCAACTGTATATGTTTGTGTGCATGTCTGGCACTATTACATGTATGTGTGTGTTCTTGTATGTGTTTATTTGAATGAGAGTGTGTGTATATGCATGTGTACAAACACCTGCATGGCATCAGCCTCAGGCAAACTGGCATTAGTTGTAAAAACACTGCCACGTAGTGTCATTCAAATGTACTAATATTCATTATTTAATAGAAAAAAACTGCACTGACTATTACAAGACTAAAATAGCTGTGACTAATACAAGACTAAAATAGCTGTGACTAATACAAGACTAAAATAGCTGTGACTAATACAAGACTAAAATAGCTGTGACTAATACAAGACTAAAATAGCTGTGACTAATACAAGACTAAAATAGCTGTGACTAATACAAGACTAAAATAGCTGTGACTAATACAAGACTAAAATAGCTGTGACTAATACAAGACTAAAATAGCTGTGACTAATACAAGACTAAAATAGCTGTGACTAATACAAGACTAAAATAGCTGTGACTAATACAAGACTAAAATAGCTGTGACTAATACAAGACTAAAATTGTCATGAGTTTTAGTCGACTGACAATAACTAAAACTAACGAAGGATGAAATGACTAAAATGTGACTAAGGCTAAAATGTATTTTAAGACTAAAACTAAAATGGCTGCCAAAATGAACACTGGTGTGTGGTGTGTACTGCCAGTGTTGGTGTGTGTGTGTGTGTGTGTGTGTGTGTCTTTCGATCATGTGGCTGGACATGAGCCTCTGCCTCAAACTAAATACCATACATGACATAGAGATGTTCCCTGACGTGTATTGCAGCACTAGGATGGCATTTGAGTCCAAGCTGGCAAAGAGCAGCAGGGGAACAGACTTCCGCATCTCCGCAGCAATATGCACCATGTTCAATGTGATGGTGGACGCAAAGGACCAGTCTTCCAAGCTGTGTGCCATGGAGATGGGCCAGGAGGTAAGACTGTGGCACTACCAATGCAAAGGTTGTGGGGTCAATTCCCAGAAGGGATCACCTACTAAAACTGTACCACCCAAATAGATGAAATGTGTGTTAAATATCTTTTTCAGAAACAGTATCACACCCAGATAGATGAACTGATTGAGGAGAGTGTAAAGGACATGATCCAACTCATGGTGGCAAAGGTACACTTAGTTTTTCTTCTTGTCCTTCCTGATGATACGTAACTCGTATTGTGGTTGGCCTCGTAGTGCTTTGTGGCACTAGAAAAGTAGACCAAGGTGATTTGCAGTCTGGGATAAATGTTGTTGTTGTTCGTTTGTTTGTTTATTGTTGTTTGCGTGTCCCACTTCTCAGTTTGTGGTTATTCTGGAGGGTCTGTTGGCCAAGATCTCCCGATACGATGAGGGCACTCTATTCTCATCGTTCATGTCATTCACGGTAAGACAAGGCTTCTCTGCTGTACCGCCTCCAATATCATACCAGATGGCACTATGCTTCCGTCAATTATTCGAGGTATACTGGTGACTGCAAATGATGGAATTCTCATATTGTCTTGTCACAATCTGCCTGTAATTTCAGGTGAAAGCTGCCTCAAAGTATGTGGACGTCCCTGTAAGTGTACCACGGTCCCAGTCGATCTCCGTAAAATGTCAAACCAGTAAAAAAAAGCTATGTAGTCAGAAAGGAAGTACTTATCGTTTCCTTAATTCAAATCAAAATACATTCTTGTGTGTTTGGGGTGATTTAACTGTACTGTGCGTAGCTGATACATTCTTCCCACGTAACCCCTTACCACGGCCCCTCCCACCCCGCCTCTATGTCTTTAACACTATTGTACCGTGGGAGTCTGTATAAAGTACATCACATCCTTATTTAATTGAATCGGGTTTTCTAAATTTTTAATTATATTTGTCATGTATTCTCAATAAATGTTTCCAAATCTGCATCCCTGTACACGTGACTAATAAACTCAATATAATCTAAATCTGATATAAATTACAGATTTACAACGTCTATGTTTCTGGTTGTGTTTGCAGAAGCCTGGGATGGACGTTGCAGACGGTTATGTCACCTGTGTCCGCCATTCTCAGGACATTCTACGAGATAAGGTCAATGAGGAGGTGTATATAGAAAGGTTATTTGATGTAAGTAAGATGCCGTCTCCCCCTGACCAATAGGGAGGGAGCTTTCCAGAATGTGGCAAAACAATTGTGACAGGAAAGGGATATTATATGTCACATTTTAAGACCAGGCGCTGTGTGTATGCCTACCACAGCCTGGAACAGAAGAGGCTTGTGTTTTATTATCTTCCTCTATAGGCTTTTCTCCTCGTCTCTCTATCTCTTCTTCTCTGTTCTCTGAACCTCTGCTCCTGCCCACTCTATTCTGGTGTGCATCGCCACAGTGCTTTTGGACCTTTGTGGATTGGTTGGATCACTTTTGTTTACAAGCAAAGAGTCCAAGCAAGCACCATCGGGCAGGATTATCGAAAGCAGTGCTCTCTGGGTAAAGAAAGATAAAGAAATGATGTACAGGTCATCTAATAAACTCCAACACTAGGATACGTCATAACCAACTTTCCCTTTTTGTCTAAGCAATACTAAATAATATACAGTATTTTAAAATGCACGTTCACGTTTTGAAGCGGTCGTGCAAAGCAAAAGCCAATAATATGAGAGCACTGTCTTACAAGCACATAATCCTTATGTGGTACATTAGAAATAATGTGTCCACCATTTTCGTGAGGTGTACTACGGTGACGTGTGTTTGCTTCATACCCCTGAAATGTATAAACTGTACAGTATTGTGGTGCACAGGTGTATGTATGTGTGTGTGTGTGTGTGTGTGTGTGTTGGCTTTATATGTTTGAAAGGCGTGCGGCAATGTGCTGGAGTCGTTTAGTGCGTGTGTTGGCTGTGCATTAGTGTATTTGAGAGGTGATACTTTGTGCAGTAGCCTACTGTTCCTGCGCTGTCACTGTGTGTGTGTTGGCTTTGAGTGTTTGTGATGTGTGCTGTTATGTGCTAGAGCGGTGTGTATTATGTGTTTGCAAGGTGTGATGTACTACTGTGAAGCGTGTTTAATTCCATCTTTAAGGTCAACACTGACTGTCCCTGTCTCTCTCCTTGTGTTTCCACACTGCTTAAGAGTACAGCCCCTCCTCCCCACTGTTTCTGATGTGTGATTGTATAGCTCTAACCTGGCCTTACCCAGCACTACCACGTTTGACTGTTTCATGTCTTTTGAGCTGTGGATGTTTTGGTTTTAATGTTGTATTTCCGTTAGTTTTGGAGTGTCTTTGATGATTAAGTTTTGTTTTATTTAACATTATTTTCCCTCCTAATGCTAGTATATTCAATCCATCTCTTTGCATGTAGTATCTCTGCTGCGTCTCTCTCTCTCGCTCTCTGTCTCTCTCTCTTTCTTTCTATTCACTCTCTCAATTACTTTCTTTCTTTCTTTATTAACCCCATAACTCCTGCCGCCTCCTCTTTTCTTCAAAAAAGTGGCACTTATCTCTAATGTCGCGTTGTTTTAGCACATTATGTTGATAAGGCATGATTTCAAGTCAAATAATCTTCCTGTGTACATCTTCTAGCATGACCTTCCACCTCTAAGAGTTATGCCTCAGTCATACTACACATACAGCCCACCAACCGCACGCACGCACTCACTCACCCAGCCACCCACGAAGCCACCAAACCCACCTTCCTTCCAGGTCTGCATGCACTGCACGCACATACTGTAGGCTCAACTCGACAGTGTGAAGTGGACAGGCATCCATCCGCTAAAATCTGACCTCAAGCGTCAAGCCAAAACCTTCTGACCAACCAGTCATCTCTACAGGACAAAAACCAACCTGGTTACAATCAAATTAGAGCTAGGTCAATTAGACCAATCAAACTAACAAAATAAACAACCAAGCCAAGTCCAATCCTAGCCATTCAGGTCTTTCATTCCTGGCCCTGCCTACTCACTCCACATGACTCAAAGTTCATTTTTCTTTTTCTGGACGTTCGAAGGAGGACGACAGTTTTCTATCTTCCTTGGTTCATCACTCTTCTTCTCTTGTGTGCTGTTCTCTTATAACTTGCTCTCTACTATGAATCATCTGGGTCAATCTTATCCTACACTCTGAATGAATGAAACATTCTTCAAATAAGGTATAAGAAAATAGCACAACTGTCTGCTCCTTGCCTGCCTAACCATTTACTCACTTTGTCATTATGATTTCATTTCGGCAAATGATCGAGTTGAAACGAGACTGTGAAGTTACAGTATGTAGAATGAATGTTCTACGATGTTGTCGTGTTGCTTATGTGTATTGAAGAACCTTCACAAGGCTTTAGTGCTGGTCTAGATCATTTGAAGTAAAGCATTTATAATAAATTCAGATCCCCTTACAATATACTGTACAAATGGTATATGGGTATGCCATATTATGTTCAGTTTAGACATTTACCTACGAAGAACAACTTGTGTCAAGTAGATATTTCTGTCCCTGATTGTACTGGAGCCAGAAAGTTTGTGCCAGAAAACATGAACATTTTATAGTTTTAATGTCTAGCTAGCACTACTAATATACCCTGGCAATTTATTAATCATTTCATTGTTTCCCTCGGATTTACTTAGTGCCATGCAGTGCTTGGAAAAATGGGAATTCTGAAAGAATTAATTGGCTTTTTTCTGAAATAAGTATTTTATGCATGTTCAGTGTGTGTTTATTTCTCCACTGCAGAGTGTGTGTGTGTGTGTGTGTGTGTGTGTGTGTGTGTGTGTGTGTGTGTGTGTGTGTGTGTGTGTGTGTGTGTGTGTGTGTGTGTGTGTGTGTGTGTGTGTGTGTGTGTGTGTGTGTGTGTGTGTGTGTGTGTGTGTGTGTGTGTGTGTGTGTGTGTGTGTGTGTGTGTGTGTGTGTGTGTGTGTGTTTTTTTTCTCTAAATATCTGTCATGTCTTTCCTGGAAAATACTGTAAATGTCTGTGTGTGTGTTAGGTGTCGGAAAGTACTTTGCTATGTGTTAGTGTGTTTTGCTTGTAAGACGTGTGTGTGTGTGTGTGTTCACTAGAGAACATATCAAGCTGCATCTTGATATGCAGAGAGCTCTAGTTTGTGCTTGTTTGTGTTTGCGTCTACGTGTGTGTGTGTGTGTGTTTTGCTGGAGAACGCTGTGTTTGTGTGTGTTGCAGCAATGGTACACAGCCACCATGAACCTACTGGGGACCTGGCTCACTGAGCGCATGGACCAGCAGCTCCATCTCTACCAGCTCAAGATCCTCATCAGGATCGTCAAGGTAACTCACTGCCAGGGTAGGGGTTGATAATCTGCACTGTAAATCAGCTATTGTAACTATTTTGACACTAGTGTCCCTTTATTTGATAGCAAAATGGGAAGATGATTGAAAATGTACACTGAAAACATGTCAAGGTAACACAAGCCTTGTGTTCACACTGCAGGCCTTAATGCTCAAATCAGTTTTGGAATACTGACTGTCCAAACAGCAAGTTACAAGTGACAATTGGATTTGTGTGTTCAGACTAGTCATTTGCTGTCATGGCTACGCTAGTTGTCATGGTAATGGCAGGTGTGCGTGTGCAATGGTGTAGCCTGATTGGTCGTGGCGGTGCTCATGCTTTCTGTCACTCAGAAGTTGTTGTGTAGCAAGCTAATGTGATAACATTCTGCCATGGAAGTCTCCCAGCTGCTTTGAATATTTGAAATCATAGTGTAAGAACACATTTAAAGCCTTAAAGGATAAGATGATCCAACGTTCAGAACAATAACTAACATGCTAGCTAGCTGTTTAGCATTCTAGCACATTCAACTAATTTATTTGTAAACAATTAACAAGCTAGTTTAGTAGGGTTGAGTGGTATTCAGATTTTCATGGCATCATATTGTCTCTGTAACATACCGGGGTATACGCTGAGACCGAATGTGCACTCAATAGGCGCAATTTTTTTAGCGCACAAAAAAAGGGTTCTTGATCCAGGAGGGGATTGAATGTCTCTGCTGTACACAAGAAGCTGGATCTTGACAGCTAACCACTTAGCTAGCAAGTCAGCAAATCAAATGCACAGCTGGAGCCCTCAGCTGGATATAATTTATTTGACACATCTTGGATTCCTTATAGTTATACTTAACTTATAAACAGTGGCGTAGGACACACCCCCGCCACGGTTTTGAAAATCACACCGTCGCGACGGTATAAACGGTATATCGCCTAAGCCTATTAGTTAGCTACCATATGTTCTTGTCAAACTGTCAGCAGAGTAGCTAGCTGGCAACAAGATATGCAAAATAACAGTCTAAAAAAACGAATTAATCAGATTTGACTGTTCAGACACAAGTTGCATGACCAGGAATCAGATTTGTATGAAATGTGGCTTAATATATCTGATTCCGTGTGCTTTTTGGTTGTTCAGACTGCAGGAAAAAGATCCATTCGAATCGGATATGACAAAAAATGGGATAGAGTCACTTCAAACTGCCAGTATGAACAAGGCTAAAATGGTATGGTAGGGGTTAATAGTGCATTGTAGAGACCCTCATATCTTTATATTCACTGTCATTGATTACCATGGCGTCTACCTGTAACTCAGTGGCACAAGTTATTTGTCGAGCCTTTAGCTACTTCATCCCTCTATACTTGCTAATCGCCCTCTTAATCATCCATCTCCTTGTAGAAAAAGTACCGTGACTTCCGTCTGCAGGGGGTGCTAGACTCCACCCTGAACAGTAAGATGTATGACACGGTGAGGAACAGGCTGACCCTGGAGGAGGCCAACGCATCCATGAAAGAGGGAGGCATGGGGGGCATCTCCATGAAGGACAGCGACGAAGAGGACGAAGACGATGACTAGAGTTGCAGCTCCGCCCGACCTCAGAACTGGCACCGACACCTCCCTTTACCCCCCCCTCTCCACTCCCGACCCCCGATCCTCTACTCTCACATGACTTAACCTGGTAACCAATGCATGTACCAACTCTGTTACTCAGACAGCCACTTTAGGTCCTCTTTGTCATCTCAAAATGCCCATGAAGGACCTATAATAAACAATAAAAATAGTAATTACTATGCTGAGGAAAAATAATACAAATAAATATGTTGAAAAAATAAACCATGAATGACAGTTTAGCTGTGTCATGATGAAGATAGCACTGATGATATCTTTGACTCATTGATTTCTAAATTCATTTCTGTGTTCCTAAGCAATATGGAGTACCATTTGTTTGACAATGTTGAGTGAGATTATTAGGTGTGTCCCTGTCCAATGCAAACCTATATCGCGCTTCTTTGTTGTATTCTACATTCATTATAATGGTACATTGTTGTGACGATGAGTGTATAGACCCTTTTCTTTGTATTGACTATCTTTAAGTGGATGCCAACTGCTTCAAACTGAAAATGACCCTCTGTATTTAAGTTCAATGCTATTTAGGATAAGCATCTCGTCTACTCACTCTACTGTACTCTCAGCACCATAGTATGTTCTAGACCGTCTGTTCCTCATCTGTGTCAATGCTCTGTGACCTCATAATCTTTCACCCTATCACTAACGAGACATCGTCCAGCAGCCATCTTGAACTAAAATGAGTGGGTATTCTGGAAATGCAATATTCTCAAAGCTCCATTTTGATATCTTGTTGGAGATTTATATTTTTCTTTCTACATTGTTGAAACGACCTTGAAACAGGTTCTAATCTATTTGAAATTTAGTTGCACGTTTACAGAGAAAAGAGAGCTGAAAATAAAAGTTTTTTTTATTTACCAAAATGAAAGTTGGGTCTGTCTTTTTAGTTTTATTACGTACTTGATTAGAATGAGATGTGTGGCATTTCTTTGGGTCTCACTGTTGTTTTGTATATACACCGCTGTACATTGCATTCTGAGCCAACGCTGCATGCCCGTGGGTCCCCACCCTCTCCGAATGCTTTCCGTTTTGTGTGACAATTAGCTGGTGGATTAATTCTTGCTTTTGCCTTATGAAAGCCAACAGTTGTAATATGCAAGAGCTGTGGCCTCGAAATAAAATTACTGTACAAATACACAATTGTTCTCTTTGTGTCATTTATAGAATATGTAAATGACCTATTTGACCCAGGGAAAGGGGGACATGAAATGTTTTCAACCTGCACACTGAGAAACACCAAAGTGCATAATGGCGAGGTTAGGGATAACTGTCAACCAACTACTGACAACCAGCAGAGGGCAACATTGTGACCATAGAAAATAGAACTGCCCTTGAGGGGTTAACAACTATAGAAACGGGCTCATGAAAGCAGAATAATGAAAACCCTGCCTCATACTACGTTAAATCTCACACAAATAGACAACACCAGGATGAAGTACATCAAAACCCATACTTTATTTAATGTATAGCAATACAATTGACATATTAAATAACACTATTACACTATAATAATATATCATATGACAGTACCATAGTAATACAACACCATGGCACTATCATACAATGACAATATAATAAATGGACCAAACCATTTCATTTCTTCACGTTTACAAAATCGAACAACTGCTGAACTTGCTTAGATGGGTTGAGGAGGCAAACTTTACTCAGTGACTCCCGGAATCTTTTTCATCCATAGCGCACACTGGTCTATAGCAAAAGTCTGATATTCAAAATGGGGAGGAATAACATATTCTTGACCCCGAGAGAAAAACAAATTATTTACGGTGAACATCCCGAGTGGTATCCTATTCCCTACTGTATATAGTGCACCTCTTTTGATCAAATGTAGGGCACTATATAGAGAATAGGATGCCATTTTAGAAGCAGTCGTGGACTTGTGTTGGAAGGTGATGGCAGTCTACTTGTATCCATGGAGACATGATTCCTACATACTCACTACGAATACAATGACTGAGAGGAGGATACTGTTACAAAGAAAAAAGCTTCATATGAAAATAAAAGGTCTATAATGATCACACAGCAAAGATTAGAACGTCCAAGAAGCCAGATCCTTTAAGTAAATATGTACATACCTTCGAAATAGGAAATTTATAACACTCATGTTATAAATGAAATATGTAGAAAGCGTAACGTTAATAATAATAATAATGATTGAGATACATTTAAAAGTTACACATGCAAAACAAAATGGTTGTTGGCTGTGACAAATAAGCATGTAATAAAGTCAGGACTTTTCTCCAAATGTTGGAGAGTTGTGACTTCATTTAAGAAGCTTCTCGTGGACAGAGAAGAGGGGGAAAAAAAGAAGGAAACTACAGCATCTATGTATAAGTACAGGGTATAGCTACATGGTACAGTATGAATGAGTAAAGTAGATATTGTTGTTTGGTGTAGGGGTTAGTTCAAATCCAGTTCAAACGTAATTTCACATGGTGAAGTATGGGCTTTACACTATGGACTTTCATTAGGATGAACGCGTCATGTGACTGATCGTTGTCCGAAACACATTCTAAGAACTTTGTGGTAACATTGCAACAACCATGTAATAATGTAATTTTTTTAGTCCAAATACAGTAAACCACTTTCTTGTTGCAATTTTCAACCACGTCTTTGGTTATAATGAAAGAAAAACACTTCCCCCTCGAGATGATGTTAAGACTGCGAGAACTCCGTTAATTTGGTAAGATGAAAGCTGTATTTTATGAAGTAAACTTTATATTAAGTAAAACAGTTGATGCAAGATAAGCCACATGTAGAGCTGGGTTGGACAAAATGGACACTATGGGTCTTGATCCACACAAGGCGAGAAGGAGAATGATATACAGTATACAAAACCAGCTGCTTACTTTGATAAAGGATATAGTCATATATATTACAAAACAATATAAATCTTAATATAAAGCAATAAATGTTCACAGTAGTTGTAATACTACTTTAAAAAAATCTAAGTAATGGGTATAATTTACAAATATGAATGGGGATATTTGGGTAATATAGTTATAATATGTATAAGTAACATAGTATCTCTACAGATTAAATTTTTCCTTGGATAAGGTAAGGGTTTTCAAAATAAGTGTTGGCCAGATAATAGTGATGCAATGCATGTTGGGTGAGCTGTACTGTAATAAAATGTACTGAACTGGGATGGTCTGTATTACGAAATCTATTGGCCTGGAAGATCATGTTGACCTGTAGGGTCGTCCTTGGTCTTCACTGTTCATTCATTCATTGAGGCGAAAGTATTTTCTTTGCCACAATCCAAAATGGGTTCCAATGCAGGTAGTGGAGCGTGGAGCCAGGGTCTAGCTAACTGTACTGTATTATCTAACAGGGTTTTAGGCAGTAACACTGAAAGTATAGTGCAAACTGGACAGAGCTTCTTTCTTTTTCCACACGTGAAACAACTTAAACAGGTGCAAACCCTCAGCAGGATAACAATTAAGACAAAAATAATGAAGAAACAAATAAATATCAAAAAACATTATATCATCAGTGTAAAAAAAGGTAATCAGGTTACCGGTATTCATTTAACCAATAGTTCTGGCAAAAAAGGCCTCGGGAAAGTCCGCCAAAGTTCTCTCCGTTTCTCAGAGCTGTACAAATTAAGTGCCTTCGGGTGGTGGTGTGAGCTACGGTGTGTTCATTCAGACTAATGACTCCAGTCAGACCAGTAACCAGTCAGACCAGTAACCAGTCAGACCAATACAACCAGTCAGACCAGTAACCAGTCAGATCAGTAACCAGTCAGATCAGTAACCAGTAGAACCCTTCAGATCAGTAACCAGTCAAACCAGTAACCAGTCAAACCAGTAACCAGTCAGTCCAGTAACCAGTCAGTCCAGTAACCAGTCAGTCAGACCAGCGACTCCATGCTCTCTGCAGGGTCTGATTCGTCCATTATGACAACCACTCCATTAGTGTCCATGTAGAGGGGGCACATCCTGCTATCTCTGCAGCTCACCAGGCTCAGCATGGCCTTGTACAGGTACTGATAGTGCTCCTGGAGAGACAGAGAGACACAACGAGAGGGGAGGACAGAGAGACAGGTTAACACAACTGTTAATATTGATAACTGTTGTAACTTCAAATGTTACTAGGTCTAAGATTGGGGACATGTTGAGAAGTCATGTCAGATCGAGCAATGACAACCACCATGTTACACAGACTGGAAGTGATATTTGTTCCTATGACTGAATGGAGATGTTGCAAGAAGTTAGTTATTGAAAATGGCTGATTATTAACAGCACCAATCCTCCTGGCTGGGTCATGGTTGAACTCACAATGTCTGTGAAGACTCCTGGCCTCATGAGGTTGATCATCTTAGCCACCTGATAGACATCCACAGCCCCTTCACTCTCCAGCTGCTGAGACAGGGTGGTGAGGGCACACAGAGTCCCCGCAGACACTGCCCCAAACCTACCAGGGACAGAGAGGGACATCTTGATACCAATTGAGCAATGTGTCCATTCCCCAAATAATTCAGGCTGCTCTGGAGGCAAGGGGGGTTGACCCGGTTCTAGATGGGTGTACCTAATAAACTGGACACTGAATGCACAGTACCTACACACACACACACACTCAAGCGCACACACACCAGGCCCACTTACTCATCGTGTATGATGGTGGGTCCGTCTCGTGTCATGGCCTCCTCTTTGATGACATTGATGAGCTCGAAGGTGCTGCTGAGAGGAGCATCTGGGTTGGGCCATTTAGGGCACTGGAAATGTCTTACCTCCAGGACATAGTCATCCTGTTAGAGAGATGGAGACATATTACAGTCAGACACAACTAGGACAATGACTATATAGTACCACTACTGCAGGCCAGAACTGTAGTTTAACTAAAGCCCAATGTGATTACACTTGGGAATGGGAATAACAACCTTCCCCTAAATGTCTTCAATTACAGTACCGTAGTTTAGGTAGAGCCTATCTGAAAACAGATGTGCTCAACCAAGGCCCAGTCCCACTGGTCCTACCTCTAAGGACCACCCCGGGACAATCATGGCCCTTCTATCTGCATACCGGCATAACGGTCTAAGAGGTTTTTATATACTGAGAGGTCAAAGATGAACGTTATTGTACCTGCGTGGCCTCCAGTATAAAGTCGTGGATGATGATCTGTTCTTCGTTGGAGAGACACAATCTGTCCTTGCTGATCAGGGTGACGGTGAAGGCTAGGCAGTTCATCGCCTCCTCTCTGCTCGGCCAGTACACAAACTCATCCTCAGCCTAGGTACACATACGACAACACAGGCACACAGGTTAGATGAGTATAAGGTATACTATTTTATTTTCATATATTCCTTTTCAGCACTGATGCATAACCAGGCAAGGACAGTACAGTTTTACTTGACTAAGTAGGGTGAAAAGCATAAGAGACTTATGTTATAACCTGCTGGCCAGCTACTCTACTCACCAAACCGTGGTTGTCAGCAAGCATGACGATGATTTGGGCGTTGTGGTCCCAGATCATTCTCCAGAAGTCTGTGGTGGTGTGGGGCAAAGGGTGCTGGGTAATGATGAACTCATTACTCCTGTAGTAACCCTGCATGGCCAAAGGTTGAATGTCAACATGTTAGCAGTCATACATAGTCAACAGCTCTCACTAAATCTTCTATAACATTATTAACCAATTACATTCACAGTGTCTGAACACCAGAAGGAATGTACTGTATTGTGTCTGTTAGGACTTACATTTCATATCAATGACTTTTAAAGGTTACTGTCTTGATCGTGATGTACTGTGTACAGGCCCTTGGCCTTAGTTTCTCAGTATGAATTATTCTTTATGATAAATGGTGGACTGTTATTCATTAAGAGGCTTCACACAATAACAGTAAAACATGCAGGGTAATTATAATCATCAAGGGTACAGAACATATCATTATGTTCAGACACACCTATCAGACAGACAGGGTGGACATGAGATATGTGTGTGTGTGGTACAGCAGTATCATACCATTATGTAGGAGGCGTTGATGTAGTCTGTGCCTTTCATTCCAGGGAGAGGGGCCAGTCCTACTCGAGCTCGTTCCGCTAGAGAGGGAGACGAAACACATGCATTCAATCACACCACTAGCCTTGTGGTGCCATTGTACTGTACAGTGCTAACTAATAATGCACATATCACATGTCTGGACTACTGCAACTCTCTTTTGGTTGGACTCCCTGCTTGTGCCATCAAACCCCTGCAACTTATCCAGAATGCCACAGCGCGCCTGGTGTTCAACCGTCCTAAGTTCTCCCATGTCCCCCGCTCCTCTGCCCACTCCACTGGCTGCCAGTCGAAGCCTGCATCCACTACAAGACCACAGTGCTTGCCTTCAGAGGAGCTGCCCCTCCCTACCGCCAGGCTATGATTAAAACCTACACAGCCATCTTGAGCCCACAGTTCTTGAACCACTGGTCTCTTGGACGTTCTACCCGTACCTCTTCAAAGAGTATCTTCAATCAATCCCACTGCCACTCCCCTTACAAAAAATCTAATGAAAATAACATGGATCTTCCTACTAGCACTGACTTTGCTGGTAGCCACTTTATTGAGGGAAAATGTACATACTATGACTGTGATATGTGGTGTCCAACCTAGCTATCTAAAGATACTGAGTCGCTCTGGGTAAATTATTAAAATCTAAAATATCAACTATAAGCTACACACTGTTTCAACGACTGTGCTTTTGCTATGGCAGGATTCCTCAACTGATGGCCTGGCCCAAGGGTGGTTTTATTTGTCCCACCAAGATTTGAGCAAAAACATTTAGAAAAGTTTTCATTGTTGGACATAAAAGACTGTAAAAGCACCAGGAAATCAGTTGAAAATCTGTTCTAAGTATTCCCATGGATAATACAAAGAAACGTGATTATATAGTTGAAGTGGGAAGTTTACATACACCTTCGCCAAATACATTTAAACTCAGTGTTTCAGAATTCCTGACATGTAATCCTAGTAAAAATCCCTGTTTTAGGTCAATTAGGATAACCACTATTTTAAGAATGTGAAATGTCAGAATAATTGTAGAGAGAATGATTTATTTCAGCTTTTATTTCTTTCATTACATTCCCAGTGGGTCAGATTAGTATTTGGTAGCATTGCCTTTAAATTGTTTAACTTGGGTCAAACATTTCAAGTAGCCTTCCACAAGCTTCCCGCAATAAGTTGGGTGAATTTTCCTCCTGACAGATCTGTTGTAACTGAGTCAGGTTTGTAGGCCTCCTTGCTCGCACACGCTTTTTCAGTTCTGCCCACACATTTTCTATATGATTGAGGTCAGGGCTTTCTGATGGTCACTCCAATACCTTGACCTTGTTGTCCTTAAGCCATTTTGCCACAACTGTGGAAGTATGCTTGGGGTCATTGTCCATTTGGAAGACCCATTTGCGACCAAGCTTTATTCACTTCCTGACTGATGTCTTGAGATGTAACTTCAATATATCCACATAATTTTCCTGCCTCATGATGCCATCTATTTTGTGAAGTGCACCAGTTCCTCCTGCAGCAAAGCCCCCCCCCCACAACATGATGCTGCCACCCCCGTGCTTCACGGTTGAGATGGTGTTCTTCGGCTTGCAAGCCTCCCCCTTTTTCCTCCAAACATAACAATGGTCATTATGGCCAAACAGTTGTATTTTTGTTTCATCAGATCAGAGGACATTTCTCCAAAAAGTACGATCTTTGTCCCCATGTGCAGTTGCAAAGCATAGTCTGGCTTTTTTATGGTGGTTTTGGAGCAGTGGCTTCTTCCTTGCTGAGCAGCCTTTAAGGTTATGTCGGTATAGGACTCGTTTTACTGTTGATATAGATACCTTTGTACCTGTTTCCTCCAGCATCTTCACAAGGTCCTTTGCTGTTGTTCCGGGATTGATTTGCACTTTTAGCACCAAGGAATTCGCACCACCAGAATGCATCTCCTTCCTGAGCGGTATGATGGCTGTATGGTCCCATGGTGTTTATACTTGCGTACTATTGTTTGTACAGATGAACGTGGTACCTTCAGGTGTTGAATTGTGGCGGTCTACAATTTTTTTCTGAGGTCTTGGCTGATTTCTTTTGATTTTCCCATGATGTCAAGCAAAGAGGCACTGAGTTTGAAGGTAGGCCTTGAAATACATCCACAGGTACACCTCCAATTGACTCAAATTATGTCAATTAGCCTATCAGAATCTTCTAAAGCCATAACATCATTTTCTGAAACTTTCCAAGCTGTTTAAAAGCACAGTCTTGTGATACAGTCACAGAATTGTGATACAGTAAATTATAAGTGAAATAATCTGTCTGTAAACAATTGTTGGAAAAATTACTTGTGTCATGCACAAAGTAGATATCCTAACCGACTTGCCAAAACTATAGATTGTTGACCTTTCTGGCGCAGGGGTCCCACTAGTGACCCACCTCGACAACATCCAGTGTAATTTCAGAGCTCCAAATTCAAAATACAGAAAACGTAATGTTAAACCTTCATGATAATACAAGTGTCATACATGAGTCTTTAGCTTAGAATCTTAGCAATCTAACCGCATCATATGATTTCAAGAAAGCTTTACGGCGAAAGCACAGCATTTTATTATCTGAGGTCAGCGCCCCACAACAGTATATTATCCAAACAAGCACAGGCGTCACAAAATCCAAAATAGCAATAAAATAAGTGACTTACCTTTGAAGATCTCCCTCTGATCACAATCATAAGAGTCCCAGGAACACAATGAATGGTCGTTTTGTTCAATACATCTTTATACCCCAAATAGTCCATTTAGTAGGTGTCATTGAGTTCAGTAATCCACCAGTTCAGAATGCAGACATAGGAGTTCAAAAAGTTACCAGTAAAATTTATCCAAACAAATCAAACAACGTTTCCAATTCATTATTAGGTACTCTATTATCTAAATAAACAATAATATTTCATACGGAGCAAACTATTTTCAATAGGAAAGGAAAAGAAAGCAGGGCACTCCCTTGGTCACGCTCGCAATGCGACTAATTTTGCCATGGGACTTCCTGAGGATAAAAAACTATTCCTCGTTGGTTATTCGGAATACAAGCCTGAAACCATGTATAAAGACTGTTGACATCTAGTGGAAGCCATAGGAACTGCAATTTGGGAGGCGGAAGTCTTTGGTTTCAATAGCTTAAGCTTGGAATTGGCTGGCAGATCAACAGAAAAAAAAATGGTCCTCGGGTTTTCGCCTGCCAAATCAGTTGTGTTATACTCACAGACATAATGTTAACAGTTTTAGAAACTTTATAGTGTTTTCTATCCAATACTAGCTTCTGGGCCTGAGTAACAGGCAGTTTACTTTGGACACCTCAGTCATCCAAAATTCCAAATACTGCCCCCTATCCCTAACAAGAAATTTGTGGTGGTTGAAAAACAAGTTTTAAAGACTCCAACCTAAGTTTATGTAAACTTCCGACTTCAACTGTATACAAACGTAAGCAAGGTTTGAAATTATTATGTTTTAGTCAAATATATTCCTTGTTTTATTCGTACGGTCAATTTGCAGTCAACAAATTATTTGTACTCATGTTCCGGGCCCCTGACCATCTGCTCAAGAAAAAATCAGCCCGCGGCTGAATCTACCCTATGGCGGAGTCACATGGTGGGTTAAAACATCTCATACACTCTATTTCTATAGCCTAATGTCTCAGGCGAACTGGCAAAGCATGTTTGAACTGGCAAGGCATGATTACAGAAATGGATAATATAGCCTAGACTACTATCTAGAAATACTGTACTCACATGGAACCACTGAGGAGTTGCGGTTCTTCTCCTTGTTGCAGTCTTTCTGGGCGCTGAAGCACTCTATGAAGTGGGTGTTACACTGGGTCAGCAGCTGGAGAGACAGCGGGGGAAGAAGAGTTGGATCAGATCACTAGAACAACTTCGAGTGAATGGATATGAATGGGCATCAAAGGATACTTGGTGGTATTATAATGGCTGGGTGACAATGTCTACCTACAATCTTTAGTACAGCCCTTCAACTCTCTAAGGATGCTATTCATTACATAAGTAGTACATAAATTACTATGCTGATATATAGGCTCACTCTGAACTGCTTGTCGAGGCGCGTGCGGCCCCCGAGGCCAGGGGTGAGGATGCTGTTGACGTAACCATGGAGCTGACAAGCGGGTACCTCTGTCTCACTGCCCAGGATGGCCTCCATCAGGGCATCATGGATGAACACGTACTGCTCCTATGATCCAGGGAGAAGGGTAGAGGGAGGAGGAAGATACACTACATGACCAAAAGTATGTGGACACCTGCTTGTTGAACATCTTATTATAAAATCATGGACATTAATATTGGGTTGGTCCCCCCTTTGTTGCTTTAACAGCATCCACTTTTCTGGGAAGACTTTCCACTAAATGTTGGAACATTGCTGCAGGGACTTGCTTCCCATTCTGCCACAAGAATATTAGTGAGGTCGGGCACTGATGTTTGGCGATTAGGCCTGGCTCGCAGTTGGCGTTCCATTTCATCCCTAAGGTGTTCGATGGGGTTGAGGTCAGGGCTCTGTGCAGGCCAGTCAAGTTCTTCCACACTGATCTCGACAAACCATTTCTGATTGGACTTTGCTTTGTGCACGGGACATGTCATGCTGAAACAGGAAAGGGCCTTCCCCAAACTGTTGCCACAAAGTTGAAAGAACAGAATCGTCTAGAATGTCATTGTATGCTGTAGCATTAAGATTTCTCATCACTGGAACTAAGGGGACAAGCCCGAACCTTGAAAAACAGCCCCAGACCATTATTCCTCCACCAAACTTTACAGTTAGCACTAGGCATTGAGGCAGGTAGCCAGTATGGAGCAGTTAGTCTGTGTGCGGCAGCTCGGCCATAGAAACCCATTTCATGAAGATCCCGAATAACAGATCTTGTGCTGGCGTTGCTTCCAGAGGCAGTTTGGAACTCGGTAGTGAGTGTTGCAATCGAGTACAGACGATATTGACGCGCTAGGCACTTCAGCACTTGGCGGTCCGGTTCTGTGAGCTTGTGTGGCCTACCACTTTGCAGCTGAGCCGTTGTTGCTCCTAGACATTTCCATTTCACAATAACAGCTTTTACAGTTGACCAGTGCAGCTCTGGCAGGACAAAAATTTGACAGTGCCATGTTGAAAGTCACTGAGCTCTTCAGTTAGACCATTCTACTGCCAATGTTTGTCTATGGAGGTTGCATGGCTGTGTGCGCAATTTTATACTTCTGTCATCAATGTGTGTGACTGAAATTGCCAAATCCACTCATTTGAAAGGGTGTCCACATTAGAGGTCGACCGATTAATCAGAATGGCCGATTAATTGGGGCCAAGTTTTCATAACAATCGGTAATTTTTACACCTTTATCTAGCAAGGCAAGTCAGGGTGAATACATTCTTACTTTCAATGACGGCCTAGGAACGGTGGGTTAACTGCCTTGTTCAGGGGCAGAACAACAGATTTTTACCTTGTCAGCTCGGGATTAGTTTTTGCAACCTTCCGGTTACTAGTCCAATGCTCTAAACACCTGCCTTACATTGCACTCCACGAGGATCCTGCGTGGCAGGCTGACTACCTGTTATGCGAGGGCAGCAAGAAACCAAGGTAAGTTGCTAGCTAGCATTAAACTTATCTTATAAAAAACAATCAATCTTAACATAATCACTAGTTAACTACACATGGTTGATGATATTACTAGTTAATCTAGCGTGTCCTGCGTTGCATCTAATCGATGCGGTGCCTGTTAATTTCTCATTGAATCACAGCCTACTTCAACAAACGGGTGATGATTTAACAAGCGCATTTGCGAAAAAAGCACTGTCGTTACACCAATGTACCTAACCATAAACATTCATGCCTTTCTTTAAAATCAATACACAAGTATATATTTTTAAACCTGCATATTTAGTTAATATAGGGAAATTGTGTCATTTCTCTTGCGTTCTGTGCAAGGAGTCAGGGTATATGCAGCAGTTTGGGCCGCCTGGCTCATTGCGAACTGTGTGAAGTCCATTTATTCCTAACAAAGGCCATAATTAATTTGCCAGAATTGTACATAATTATGACATAACATTGAAGGTTGTACAATGTAACAGCAATATGTTGTCAATGTGCTGTTGTCAATGGCTGTTGTCAATGTGTAGGGGCGAGGAGAGGGATGGAAGCTATACTGTTACACTGGCAATACTAAAGTGCCTATAAGAACATCCAATAGTAAAAGGTATATGACATTTTATTGATGTATTATATTAAGTTAAAATAAGTGTTCATTCATTATTGTTGTAATTGCCATTATTACAAATACATTTTAAAAATCGTCCGATTAATCGGTATCGGCTTTTTTGGTCCTCCAATAATCGGTATCGGCGTTGAAAGTCCGTGACTAAATACTTTTTTGCCCCACTGTATTGTAATCTCTTGCTTTTATAACATTATACCTAAAAGAGGTGAATCTCTTTGACAGTTACTGTAGGTATATGTGAGGTGTCATTTGTCTCTCTCTCACACACACACACACACACACACACACACACACACACACACACACACACACACACACACACACACACACACACACACACACAACCTCTGACCCTTTGTTAATTAACCTTCCTCACACTCAGCCATCTGCTCCACAACACACACACACACACACACACACACACACACACACACACACACACACACACACACACACACACACACACACACACACAAACGTTACCTCTGTCTGAACCAGGTAGTTGCGTTGCGTACGGATGTGTTTGAGAAAGCCCCAGACGTTGACTGTGCTCTTGTCTTTGATCTGCTGCAGCATGCTGTCGATGACGATGTACGTCCCTGTCCGCCCGACTCCAGCACTACACAACCAAAACATAGTATGTTACCTACTAACTACCACAGGAGACCCATAGAGGGAGTTGTATTACTGTTCTAACCCAAAGCCATGGCTTCAATGAGCAAACTAGTACTCATTGTGTTTCTTATAATTTCTTATGAGGAAAATGATTTTGTGCACAAAGGATAGTGGTTTTCTGCAGTAAGCTTGGTCGGAATCCATAGCTGTGCTCGATTACTCATACTAACCACACTAACCATACTATTTGTGACGTAAATTGAGTATGTAATATGCTTATTGGTCATTGTATGTATTTAGTTAGTATGCCAAAAGTTCCCGGATGTTGTACTACATTTGCCAAAAATCAAGGTATACAAGCAGTGAACACTAGTTCAGTGCTTTTAGGGTCCATAATGCATTTTATTTTTACATTGGCCGTGGCTTCACAACATTTTCAGATTTGAAGAAAATGGGGGAAAATATGCAGTCGAAGTCCGACGAGAGCGGAAAAATATGTAAGCAGAAAAAAGTAAATATTCATTGCATTACCTAATTATGACAAATATTAAGAAAATGTTGAGCAATGTAATAAAAATGTAAATGACTTTTCAAATTAGTTATGTTACATGCTATGTTGGCTGACAATTTGTTAGCAACGCTATCCTTACGAACCACATAGCATATCATTATAGCAGTATGTACCGCTATGTTAGCTAGCTACATAACGTTAGTTGGCTACTAATACATTCAACTTGCCAGTATATTAACTATATTCTATCTAATTAAGTACCCACGTTTATTCACTTGATTATTCACTTCATTTTTACCTTAGTTAAGTGGTATAGTCATTGTGCGGTCTCAATGGACATTGTTAATGAAGTCGTAAGATGTCTAGCTAGTAATTTGCTATGCTAACAAGCTAGCAAGAAGTTGCATAGCAACAGCATCAACTTCCGGTAGACAGGTGAAGCACAAGTATACTCAACTGAAAGGATACTGTTTGTTTACAGTATGCTAAAATGAACTAATAGTATGTAGTATATACTCATTAAGTATGTAGTATACAGTATGTTAGTATGGGTATTCGAACACAGCTCATGTTTAGAGAACTATAAGAACACTTCATTTTTTATTTGTTTTGAGAGCTATTGTACCTGCAGTGGACTAGGACGGGGCCCATGTCAGGTGTACGTGCTGCAGAGGAGCGCCCTATGAAAGTGAGGACAGGTAGGGTGTACTCTGGCACGCCCATGTCAGGCCACTGGGTGTAGTGATACTGGATCACCATCCGCTCGTTCTGACGCCCCTTTGGGTTGCCCTTCTGACCCTTTTTGACTTTGGTGTTCCGTATAAGGAATCGTCTCAGTGTGTAGCAGGCATGAACGTTAGTACTCTTCAGAGTGACCACGATGTTGCCATACTCCTCACTGCTCTCTGTGGGCCAGTACTGGTCACATTTCCTCTGTGAAAAAGAACAGCAATCATCTAATTCCATCTGTGAAAGGCAACAGTATTCATTTTTTCCTAATTTTTATCTAGAGCAACTTATGGGAGCAATTAGGGTTAAGTGCCTTGCTCAAGGGCACATCAACATTTTTCACCTAGTCTGCTCAAGGATTCTACTGTGAAAAGACAACAGTAACACCTACAGTCAAAATACTGTGGAAGCCAGAGGGAGGCCACCTACCCTTCCTTTCTCTACCAGGTTAGTGATCATGACGATGATACCAGTGTTCTGTTCCCACACCATCCTCCAGAAGTCCTCGAAAGTGGACTTGAGAGGGCCCTGGGCCGCGATGTAGGCCTTGGGACTATTGTAACCCTGTTGAGAGGTAATGGAGGGGGGGGGGGTCAGTAACAGTGGTACACTCACACAGAGTGCAAGTACACATAGGGTGAGTACTAGACAATAAACAGTTGAAGTCGGAAGTTTACATACACCTTGACCAAATGCATTCAAACTCAGTTTCACAACAGGTGACATTTACTCCTAGTAAAAAAAATCCCTGTTTTAGGTCAGTTAAGATCACCACTTTATTTTGCGAATGTGAAATGTCAGCATAATAGCAGAGAGAATGATTTATTTCAGCTTTTATTACTTTCATCTCATTCCCAGTGGGTCAGTAGTTGACATACATTCAATTTGTATTTGGTAGCATTGCCTTTAAATTGTTTAACTTGGGTCAAACGTTTCGGGTAGCCTTCCACAATCTTCCCACAATAAGTTGGGTGAATTTTGGCCCATTCCTCCTGACAGAGTTGGTGTAACTGAGTCAGGTTTGCAGGCCTCCTTGCTCACACACGTTTTTTCAGTTCTACCCACATATTTTCTATAGGATTGAGGTCAGGGCTTTGTGATAGCCACTCCAATACCTTGACTTTGTTGTCCTTAAGCCATTTTGCCACAACTTTGAAAGTATGTTTGGGGTCATTGTCCAGTTGGAAGACCCATTTGCAACCAAGCTTCAAAAGTACACCAATCCCTCCTGCAGCAAAGCAGCCCCACAATATGATGCTGCCACCCCTGTGCTTCACGGTTGGGATGGTGTTCTTTGGCTTGCAAGCCTCCCCCTTTTTCCTCCAAACATAACGATGGTCGTTAATGCCAAACAGTTCTATTTTTGTTTCATCAGACCAGAGGACATTTCTCCAAAAAGTGCGATCTTTGTCCCCATGTGCAGATGCAAACCGTAGTCTGGCTTTTATATGGTGGTTTTGGAACAGTGGCTTCGTCCTTGCTGAGCGGCCTTTCAGGTTATGTCAATATAGAACTTGTTTTACTGTGGATATAGATACTTTTGTACCTGTTTCCTCCAGCATCTTCACAAGGTCCTTTGCTGTTGTTCTGGGATTGATTCGCACTTTTCGCACCAAAGTATGTTCATCTCTAGGAGACATAATGAGTCTCCTTCCTGAGCAGTATGACTGCTGTGTTGTCCCATGGTGTTAATACTTGTGTACTATAGTTTGTACAGATGAACGTGGTACCTTCAGACGTTTGGAAATTACTCCCAAGGATGAACCAGACTTGTGGAGGTCTACAATTTATTTTCTGAGGTCTTGGCAGATTTATTTAGATTTTTCCATGATGTCAAACAAAGAAGCACTGAGTTCAAGGTAGGCCTTGAAATACATCCACAGGTACACCTCAAATAGACTCAAATGATGTCAATTAGCCTATCAGAAGCTTCTAAAGCCATGACATCATTTTCAGGAATTTTCCAAGCTGTTTAAAGGCACAGTCAACTTAGTGTATGTAAACTTCTGACCCACTGGAATTGTGATACAGTGAAGTATAAGTGAAATAATCTGTCTGTAAAAAATTGTTGGAAAAATGACTTGTGTCATGCTCAAGTTGATATCATTACCGACTTGCCAAAACTATAGTTTGTTAACAAGAAATTTGTGGAGTGGTTGAAAAACAAGTTATAATGACTCCAACCTAAGTGTATGTAAACTTCCAACTTCAACTGTATAACGTCAGAGAGAACATTGAGCATACATAAAGACAGATAAAAGGTACTCAATACATCAATTTTTTACTTACATCTACATAGTTAGCGTTGATGAAGTCACTGTGTTTGGCATCTTTTCCAGTCAAGGGTCGTAACTTCACCCTACTGTGATCATCTGTCAACATAGAAAAGGAATGTTAGCCTCATTCTGCATTGCCTTGTTAACATCACATGTTAATATGAGCATGAGGTCTGATATCAACAGGCTCAGAGATAGTTTCTACAAGCAATCAGACTTTTGAACACTTAAACTGGACTGACCACCTCGGATTCTCAGCACCTTAGCACTCACAGACACAGACATCACAACTGCTGATACCAAACTCCTATTATGATTGCTAAATACAGCACCATTTAAACAATTGCACCCCCCCAAAAAAAAAAACTATTGGACACAAATTGTGCCTTCCTGTATTATACTCACTCTGTCACACCCTGATCTGTTTCACCTGTTGTTGTGATTGTCTCCACCCTCCTCCAAGTGTCACCCATCTTCTCCATTATCCCCTGTGTATTTATACCTATGTTCTCTGTTTGTCTTTTGCCAGTTTGTCTTGTTTGTCAAATCAACCAGCGTTTTTCGTCTCAGCTCCTGCTTCTCCCCAGTCTCTCTTTTTCTCACCCTCCTGGTTTTGACCCTTGCCTGTCCTGACTCTGAGCTCACCTGACCACTCTGTCTGCTCTTGACCCTGAGCTTGCCTGCCGTCCTGTACCTTTGCCCCACCTCTGGATTACCAACCACTACTCTGGTTATCGACCCCTGCCTGCCTTGACCTGTCGTTTGCCTGCCCTGTTGCCGTAATAAACATTGTTACTCCGACACAGTCTGCATCTGGGTCTTACCTTCAAACCTGATACACTAATTATGTTTATTCTATTCTACTGTGTCATTTACTTCATGTTCCTATTGTTATCTTTTATTGTTGTTGTTGTTGCATTGTTGAGAAGGAACCTGCAAGTAAGCATTCCATTGGACGATCTATACCATTTGTATCCCGTACATACTAATACATCTTGAAACTAACAGGCTGTCAGTGTTGTTTTGAGTGTACACCATAGTGGACTTACAGGCCACGATGTTGATGTATCTGTTTTTGTGCTTGTTGTCAGGGTGATTGGAATGTTCTGCTGTGATCTTCAGGTCCACCGTACAACGCTGGACCTCCTAGAGAGAGAAAGAGAGAGAGAGAGTGCAAAGGGGGAGGGAGTTGAGTGAGAAAGGGAGAGAGGGGGGTGAGTGGTCATAGTTATAGTGGGGTCAGTTATGTGAAGCGATTAAAGAATTACCATATATAAATAAACCCTCTATCTAAATGTATTTGTTTTGTTAGGTTCTTATTTATCGGAGTAAGTAACTCACGGACACTAGAGGAGCTTTAACCAAGTTTAATTATTCCCAAAGGATCTGTACAGCTGTAATTCAGACCACCCAACCCTTCTCCCATCACAGGCATATGTGAGACAATCCTCCTTCTCGCCAAACCCTTAAGACACTCCTCCTTCTCTTCCTCCTTCCGGGGATCTGAGTTTACCTCCTGACCTCAACCCCTCCTTCGCCTAGTCCACAGATGTCCATCTGTCTTCCCTATAGCAATCCTTTGATCTCCTCCTGTCCACCCAGCACATTCCACAGCAACTCTGTCATTCTACAGATCTCACTCCTTAATATACTATGCGTCTGATCCATCATATCTTTAATATCTCAATGTTCAAAATCTCAAATCCAACAGTTTCTAAACAGTATTTTTCAGTTCAATGATTTGCTTGAATTGCATTACATACAGTACCAGTTAAAAGTTGGACCCACCTACTCATTCAAGGGTTTTTCTTTATATTCACTATTTGCTACATTTTCGAATAATAGTAAAGACATCAAAACTACGAAATAACACATGGAATAATGTAGTAACCAAAAAAGTGTTAAACAAATCAATATACATTTTATTTTGAGATTCTTCAAAGTAGCCACCCTTTGCCTTGATGACAGCTTTGCACACTCTTGGCATTCTCTCAACCAGCTTTATGAGGAATGCTTTTCCAACAGTATTGAAGGAATTCCTACATATGCTGAGCACTTGTTGGCTGATTTTCCTGCACTCTGCGGTCCAACTCCTTCTTGGTCAAATAGCCCTTACACAGCCTGGAGGTGTGTTTTGGGTCATTGTTCTGTTGAAAAACAAATGATAGTCCCACTAAGCGCAAACCAGATGGGATGGCGTATCGCTGCAGAATGCTGTGGTAGCAATGCTGGTTAAGAGTGCCTTGAATTCAAAATAAATTGCTGACAGTGTCACCAGCAAAGCACCCCCACATCATCACACCTCCTCTTCCATGCTTCATGGTGGGAACCACACATGCGGAGATTCATTCACCCATTCACCTACTCTGTGTCACGGCGGTTGGAACCAAAAATCTCCAATTTGGACTCATCAGACCAAACGACAGAATTCCACCGGTCTAATTTCCATTGGCCCAAGTAAGTCTCTTCTTATTATTGGTGTCCTTCAGTAGTGGTTTCTTTACAGCAATTTGACCGTGAAGGCCTGATTCACGCAGTCTCCTCTGAACAGTTGTTGTTGAGATGTGTCTGTTACTTGAACTCTGTGAAGCATTTATTTGGGCTGCAATCGGAGGCTGGTAACTCTAATGAACTTATCCTCTGCAGCAGACGTAACTATGGGTCTTCCTTTCATGTGGCGGTCCTCCTGTGAGCCAGTTTCATCATGGATGGTTTTTGCGACTGCACTTGAAGAAACTTTCAAAGTGCCTGACATTTTCCACATTGACTGACTTTTATGTCTTAAGGAATTGATGGACTGCCATTTCTCTTTGCTTATTTGAGCTGTTATTGCCATAATATGGACTTGGTCTTTTAGCAAATAGGGCTATCTTCTGTATACCAGCCCTACCTTGTCACAACACAACTGATTGGCTCAAGTGCATTAAGATTGAAAGAAATTCCACAAATTAACTCCTGTTAATTGAAATGCATTCCAGGTGACTACTTCATGAAGCTAGTTGAGATAATGCTAAGAGTGTGCAAAGCTGTCATCAAGGCAAAAGGTGGCTACTTTGAAGAATCTCAAATATATTTTGATTTGTTCAACACTTTGTTGGTTACTACATGACTCCATATGTGTTATTTCATAGTGTTTATGTCTTCACTGTTATTATACAATGTAGAATACAGTAAAATAAAGAAAAACCCTGGAATGAGTAGGTGTGTCCAAACTTTTGACTGGTACTGTGCATGATAAGTACGTACTGGGTTTTTATTAGAGGTGGGATTTCTACACATATCTGTCACAGCTAGTCCAACACCATGTGGCTGCATGTGTGATCTCCGTTTGAATGACCTAGTATGAATAATGTATGTTCACCTTCACCCCACTGGATAACCCCAATTTGACAAGGACCTCTTGGGGGAAGTGTGTTAGCCTTGTGTCTCAACCCAGTCACAGAGACAGTGTGTTCCTGTCCAGTCAACCAGCAACTAGACCCTTTGTTAATTAACCTTCCTCACACTCAACCATCTGCTCCACACACACACACACACACACACACACACACACACACACACACACACACACACACACACACACACACACACACACACACACACACACACCTTTCTGCATGAATACATACTGCACATGCCCTGTACACACTTCGTAATGTTCACACAACAGTAGACAGCAATGTACACCCTTACAGACAACATACATCAGCCATATGACAATAATCAGACACACATCTAGACACACACACTCCTCTTCATCCGAGAGGCAGCCTACTTATCACGCCTCAACAATATTAGAAAGGCTGTGTTGTGTTTCCTACCTCAAACTCCTCAGAGAAGCCGTGCAGGTTGTTGGAGTAGAGCTCCGTGATGTGTTTGATTAACTGCCTGACGGGGATGGCGTCCATGTCATCTGTAGGGAAGACACATCACACTTAGAGAGATGTACGTCGGTGACGTATGTGGGTGACGGTGTGCCTGTGTGTGTCTGTATGTGTGTGTGATTGGGAGAAGAGAAAGAAAGAGAGAGAAAAGAGAGAAAGAGAAGAGAGAGTGAATGTGTGTTTTAGCATGACTGTGTGATGAGTTTGCAGGATATACAGTGTCTTCGGAAAAGTATTCAGACCCCGTTGACTTTTTCCACATTTTGTCAATTCTATAATTGATTAAATCGTTTTCACCCCGAATCAATCTACACACAATATCCCATAATGCCAAAGCAAAATCTATTTTTTAAATACATTTTTGCTAATTACTTAGTACTTTGTTGATGCACCTTTGGCAGTGACTACAGCCTCAAGTCTTCTTGGGTATGAAGCTACAAGTGTGGCACACCTGTATTTGGTGAGTTTCTCCCATTCTTCTCTTCAGATCCTCTTTGTCAGGTTGGATGGGGAGCGCTACTGCACAGCTATTTTCAGGTCTCTCCAGAGATGTTCGATCGGGTTCAAATCCAGGCTCTGGCTGGGCCATTCAAGGGCATTCAGAAACTTGTCCCGAAGCCACTCCCACGTTGTCTTGATTGTGTGCTTAGGGCCGTTGTCCTGTTGGAAAGTGAACCTTCGCATCAGTCTGAGGTCCTGAGTGCTCTGGAGCAGGTTTTCGACAAGGATCTCTCTGTACTTTGCTCCGTTCATCTTTCCCTCGATCCTGACTAGTATCCCATGCCCTGCCGCTGAAAAACAGCCCCACAGCATGATGCTGCCACCACCATACTTCACCGTAGGGATGGTGCAAGGTTTCCTCCAGACGTGACACTTGGCATTCAGGTCAAAGAGCTCAATCTTGGTTTCATCAGACCAGAGAATCTTGTTTCTCATGGTCTGCGAGTCTTTAGGTGCCTCTTGGCAAACTCCACGTGGGCTGTCATGTGCCTTTTACTGAGGAGTGGCTTCCGTCTGGCCACTCTACCATAAAGGCCTGATTTGTGGAATGCTGCAGAGATGGTTGTCCTTCTGGAAGGTTTTCCCATCTCCACAGAGGAACTCTCGAGCTCTGTCAGAGTGACCATCAGGTTCTTGGTCACCCCCCTGACCAAGGCCCTTCTCCCTGATAAGCTCAGTTTGGACAGGCGGCCAGCTCTAGGAGAGTCTTGGTGGTTTCAAACTTCTTCCATTTAAGAATGATGGAGGGGACTGTATTCCTGGGAACCTTCAATGCTGCAGATATTTTTTGGTACCCTTCCCCCGATCTGTACCTCGACACAATCCTGTCTTGAAGCGCTACGGACAATTCCTTCGACCTCATGGCTTGTTTATCTCTGACATGCACTGTCAACTGGTGGACCTTTAATAGACAGTTGTGTGCCTTTCCAGATCATGTCCAATCAATTGAATTTACCATCATGTCCAATCAAGTTGTAGGAACATCTCAAGGATGATCAATGGAAAAAGGATGCACCTGAGCTCAAATTCAAGTCTCATAGCAAAAGGTCTGTATACTTTTTGATATATATATTACATTTGCAAAAATGACTAAAAACCTGTTTTCGCTTTGTCAGTATGCGGTATTGTATGTAGATTGCTGAGGATTTTTAAAAATTCAATCCATTTCAGAATAGGGCTGTAACGTAACAAAATTTGGAAAAAGTCAAAGGGTCTGAATACTTTCCGAATGCACTGTAAATAACATTATGTTTACAACATCTTTCATATTTCAGACCGACTAATTAAAGGCCAAGTATATTGATGTCCCCTCAGCCTGTATCTGTCTCTCAGAGGTACAGTACAACGTGCCACTGCTCTCCACTAGTGTGGCACCGCGTGATAAATTAACCAGCAATCTGCCATGTGTTCACTGCCTCTCCCACAGACACTTTCAGAGAACAACATACTGTATATGGGGACAAAGTAGGAGTGCTGATCTAGGATCAGGTCATCCCTGTCCATGAAACCGGTCTTAAATCAGAAAATTCCACACAGAGTCCCACTGAGACTAGTAACAACCCCAGTAGTAATGAAATGATTAGCACGTACGTCACACATCAGACAATGAAATGTCCCACTGACATCCTTACAGATAAAGAAAAGAATCATTCTGTGGACGCAGCTAGTTTTGTTGTAGTTTATGTTGAGAAGAACACATATTAGCCATGTCACACAGAGTGGAGGGAATGACACCACAGCGAGACAAGCGGACAAAGCCATAATTGTCTAATGTGGGTGTTTAGAGGTGGTGGCATCTGTGTCAGATGAGCCACGTCAGTCCCAAATTACCCATTAGTGAGGGGATGTGATGGGGATGAGGTGGCCACTGTCACACAGAAAGAGCCATCAGGACAAAGTGTGCATGTGTGTGTGTTCAGGAAAGAGCAACCAGCTGCTGGGTTTGTCTGCTGGTGCGGGTGTGTGTTATTACATCCATATTACAGACAATACACAGATGGGACCACTGGCAGGCAGGCATTCCCTGACTCACTTCATTTGTCAACTGTCTTTTACATTTATAAACTAATCAATGGAGTTGATTAAAATACTATGGGCCAATGTGGATTTACTAAACCTTTGCAGATGTGCACACATTTTGCATCTCTTTATTCAGGAGAGAATCTAACAAGAAGGGATATGATGAAAGGGGGAATGCCGATGTATGCACGTGCATGAGGGCAAACACACCAGATCAGCAGCCCCGTCTCCTTCTGCCTCTGTTCTCTTCCTAATTAAACCACTGTCACATAGCCTTCCAGTGGGGGGATGGATTTAGCATTTCAGAAGCTGTAAAACAATCACTGTTCTATAAAGCCCACTCGTAAACCTCAACACCCACTTAACACTGTTCTCTGAGCTGGTATACAGACTTGACGGTACAGAAAGAAGCAATTTGTCTCCAAAGAGAGCACATGTGAGGGAGAAAGAGAGAGCGCGAGAGAGAGAGAGACGAGAGACAATAAAAGCAGAATGGATGGAGTCAATGCAGACATCAGCTGTGTTCTTTAAGTGAACCATCAGAGCTTGGAAACGGGCTGTCGTGCCTTAGTCCCAGAGAGTCTCTCTGCTCTCTTAAAGGAACGGTATGCACTACGCACGCCACGGCCTTCTTTACCATCTTATTGACTAGCTGACAGTACACTGGGCTCTGAACTCTCTCCCAGAGAAGAACACTCTCATATCACTGCTAATAGAGCACTCACAAGCGCCTGTACATGCACTGAGTAGTTGAGTGGCTGAGTGAAGGCTTAATCAAGCTAAAACAGAGGTAGATTGGCCCAATCAAAAGTACTGGACTAACACTATGTATCCTATCTTCAAGAACATGAGCAGATACTGACTGACAAAGATCAAGATTTGAGTTGTTTTGCACCTTACTTTGTGGAATAATCTCCAAAACTCTCTAAAAGTGGATGTTTTGGTGCCTCTAGGGATATTCAGACAGCTGATTGATGACATTTTTTACTGAAGTTTGTTTTCTTTGATTGTGTTTTGTATATCTGTTTTGCTTTTGTAATATATGTATATTTTTGCAATTACAAGGGCTCATCTGAAAAATAGTCTGGTCTCAGAATGACTCCCTGTCAAAATAAAGGTTAAATAAAAAAAATATTTAAAAAACATTGACACTAGTTTTCACTGAATTAGTGAGTCTAAATGATCAAATCCACCATGATGAGACCACATGGGAGCATATCAGAGCTAGTTTTCCAGTCAGATGACTATGTTCTTCCTCTCTGTTGACTTCCTTACATATTTTTATTGATCATTCAGATGAAATGCTCAGTCTAGTCTACACTTGTCCAGAGGGATCAGAGATGTTAAATCTGAGCAGAGAACAGATATTGAATAACTTGTCTCAACAAGACTTAACCACATGGAACGGCTCAGCTTCAAAGATTCAACAATGTACACGAGACAGATAGAGAGAACAGTGAATCATTTTCAGGAAAAATATAGAGAGGGATGGAGAACCAGGATGAACATACTCTCATAGCATTTAGACTCCTAAATAGTTAGGTGGGACGTGCGAAGCAAAAATAAATGCCTTTCAAACTTTAAAACGGGTAGACTGGTCAGAACCAGTGTGCTTACATACAACGTTCTGATATGTTGTATACTTTTTAAGTTATACATTTTTGTTTACTTTTGTCCTCCATCCACTTTCATGGGATTTCCTCAACATTCTAAAGGTCCCATTGTGACATCATCACTTCCAACTTTCCATTCACTGTAAATGCAACCATGCAACTTCTGACACAAATCAGCTACTTTGACCACTTTGCCTTTCTCCCCCCAAAATGTGCACTTTCCCAACAAGTTAGACAAAATGTTCTATGGTATGACATCTTTGTCTCCTTCTCTGCTATTAAAATCAGCATTTTCCCCAACTTTTATCAAATAACTGCTGTTTTGACCACTCCCCAAACAAGTCAGACAAAAACTCAGTGTATGAAATCTCTCCTTCTCTATTTTTCAAATCTGAAAACACATTAGGAGTAGCTTCTACCAATCAATAGATAGAGATGTTTAAGTAACCCTTCAACTGTCATTATAGAAGCATTAAGTCATGTCAGAAGCTAGAAAATTAATTTCTTACCAACAACAGCTGCAAATTCAAATAAAACTACATCACATTTTGAAGTGCACTTTCCTTGCTTTGTCCATCAACACTATAATGAATCTAGCAAATAAGTGGTGTGGGTCAGTGTGGAGTATTTATTTAGTTTCATAGCATAAACATTTGTTAGCATGTTTCTCACACTGGCTTTAGCCACGGAGGGAGCAGGCCTGCCAAGGCAAGTTTTACCTAGCAACACGTGCCTCGAAGGAAGAAGACTCTCCATAGCGCAAAAAATTCCCATGATTTGTGAATCTGTTTCGGACCGAACAGCTAGCACTAACATTTCTAATGCTTCCTCAGTCGGGACGACCTGAAATGATACAGAGAAGATTTCTAAAGCTCACTAGCTTCAGATTTCTAATGCTCACTAGCTTCATCCTCCTCCTCAAGATCATGACCGGTGCTCTAAATAACTCAACTGGCTAGTTTGCCTGTCTGCAAATAAAAGGGTGGACTGTACATTGATCCTGCTGCCCTGATTGGATAGAGCGAAGCAGTCTCCGCTCACTTGCTTCATATTTTGCTTGATAACTTCTCATCGCACTTTGTTCAGTTTTCACACGCAGTTTATATATCTCAAATGTTGTGCACAAATGTGTTTACATCACTGTCAGTGAGCATTTATCTTTTGCCAAGATAATCCATCCATCTGACAGGTATGGCATATGAAGAAGCTGATTCAACAGCTTGATCATTACACAGGTGCACATTGTGCTGGGGACAATAAAAGGCCACTCTAAAATGTGCAGTTTTGTCACACAACACAATGCTACAGATGTCTCAAGTTTTGAGGGAGTGTTCAATTGGCATGTTGACTGCAGGAATGTCCACCAGAGCTGTTACCAGAGAATTTAATGTTCATTTCTCTACCATAAGCTGCCTCCAACATTGTTTTAGGGAATTTGGCAGTACGTCCAACCAGCCTCACATCTGCAGACCATGTGTATGGTGACGTGTGGGCGACCAGTTTGCTGATGTTAGCGTTGTGAACAGAGTGTCCTATGGTGGCGGTGGGGTTACGGTATGGGCAGGCATAAACTATGGACAACGAATACACAATAGAATTTTATCGATGGCAAATTGAATGCACAGAAATACCATGACGAGATCCTGAGGCCCATTTTTTTTTAAGGTATCTGTGACCAACAGATGCATATCTGTATTCTCAGTCATGTGAAATCCATAGATTAGGGCTTAAATTTCTTATTTCAAATGACTGATTTCCTCATATGAACTACAACTCAGTAAAATCGTTGAAATTGTTGCATTTTTACTTTTGTTCAGTATAGTCACCAAATGGTTGTAGGTTCTACAAATAAACGCCCCAAATGGTTGTAGGTTCTACAAAAACCTTACATTTTCTACCAGGTAGATACTTCCAGAATAAGGTGTGTGTGGAGAGGGTGGGCAATAGTTTGTAAACAACAACACTGCATAAAGGTTTGATTGAATTTGGCCCTCAGGCTAGAGGGTGTGTTAAGAAAGGGGGTGCATGTTCAGAACTGTGTGCTACATTAAATGAAACAGAAACTGTAATTTACTGAACGGACAATTGAAAAATGTTGTGACTATGGTGGCCCCAAGGGCGAATATCGTATGGTGTGGTATTTCAAATGGTCACACCCATATTGATCAGGCCACACCTTGCCAAACCCACCAAAATGGAGTAAACATACCTCAAATGCTTTTGAAAAAACGGTGGGCACTGTTTTGGGGAAACGTGGCGTTTAGTACAAAATGTTACGCAACGTAGCAAAATGCTGACGCGAATTAAACTCACCCAGGGTGTATTCCAGTTGAGGGTGTGTTAGGTTGTGTTATGTCTCACCTGGGATGGGGATGACGGGGATGTTCTCATTGGCCACCACCCTGGGAGAACTACTGTCCTCCACATAGAAGTGAGCTGTCTGGAAAAATCTCCTGTAGACAGACACAGAGGAGAGGAAAGAGTTAACCCGACAGAAACATTAGTACACCACAGAAGAGAGGAACATGATGCCGAGTACCATCGGTACCACATCGAAAGAGGCCACATGTATCAGCACAGCTAAATATCCCCATCCTTCGCACTTTAATATTCATTTGCACCAAACATTTTGTGTCCAAACAAAAAATGACCATGTGATTTTGATTTCCAACTTCACAAACATAACTTTATTAAATTGTTGCATATACTAATAGTAATTGCAGCACTCTTTTTTGGGGCTTTGTCTGCAGCATGGGGGCAGGTGTACTTGTTAGAGGGCATGTCGCTAATTGCCATGTCCTATTATCTTTAAATGGGGTGGGGGTTGGGTGATACCACCTCTGTCCAGCAGATGGGAAATGGATTGTTGTAACCCATTTTGACCACTGTGAGCTAGCTAACACAAAACAGCCTAGAGAGAGTTGACACCCCATCCATGACAGGTTAAAACAGCAGAGTGGTGAAGTGCAATTCCATGGTAACAGAGTGACACGGACTTATATTTTTTTACTTTAAAATGTATGTCAAACAAAAAACAATCATTGTGAGCCTCCCGAGTGGCACAGCGGACTGAGGCACTGCATCACAGTGCTTGAGGTGTCACTACAGATCCGGGTTTGATCCCAGGCTTGTCACAGCCGACCGTGACTGCGGCGGCGCACAATTGGCCCAGCGTCATCCGGGTTAGGGGAGGATTTGGCCGGCCGGGATTTCCTTGTTAATTTCCACTCTAGCGACTCCTTGTAGCGGGCCAGTTGCCTGCAAGCTGACTTTGGTTGCCAGCTGGACAGTGTTTTGTCCGACAGATTGGTGAGGCTGGCTTCCGGGTTAGGCGAACAATGTGTCAAGAAGCAGTGCGGCTTGGCATGGTTGTGTTTCGGAGGACGCTTGGCTCTCGACCTTCGTATCTCCCGAGTCTTGTCAGTTACAGTCTTGTCCCATCGCTGCAACTCCCGTACGGACTCAGGAGAGGCGAAGGTCGAGCGCCGTGCATCCTCCGAAACACGACCCAGCCAAGTCACAATGCTTCTTGACACAATGCCTGCTTTACCCAGAAGCCAGTCGCACACCTGGCGACCATGTCAGCATGCATGCGCCCTGCCCGCCACAGGAGTCGCTAGAGCGCGATGGGACAAGGACATCCCGGCCGACCAAACCCTCCCCTAACCCGGACTTCTCCCACATGTGGACCTCTGACATTATTTATAAAAAATCTATTAATATGTTTTTTGAACATTATAGTTTGTTTACAAACATAATAGCTGTATTTTTTTGTTTATGGTTGACCCAGCTTGTTGGCCACTAGCCAATCTACATTTCTCAACAAGTTCAAAGCATGTGAATACTGATATTTCCAACTTCACAAACTTACCATCTACCCACTTGGTTGTGAATGCAGCATACCCTTATGGCTTCAGTTAACCCTTCATTTGAGTTGCATACTCTGTTCTGCTTTGTAGATCTGTTTTTACATTTAACTTTTCTTTTTATTTATTTACAGACCTTATAGTTCTCTTTTGTGCAATATGGTTTTAGATTTCTCTTACTTTCTAAACCACATCAAGTTTAGGAAAATAATCCGCCTAATAATTGCATAGCACCCAACTCAGATGTCTCTCGTTGACTGCTTGGTCCGTGCCTTACACAGTTCTCATTGTAATTACATAATTACAACCTGTTTTTACCCCTGTGAGTTATCTAACACAAAACAGCACAGAGAGAGTTAACACGCCGTCAATGACAGGTTAAAACATCTTCATTCAGCTCCCGAGTGGCGCAGTGGTCTAAGGCACTCAAGCATTGCAGTGCTTGAGGCGTCACTACAGCCCCAGGTTCGATCCCAGGCTGTGTAACAGCCAGATGTGACCGGGAGACCCATGAGGCGGTGCACAATTGGCCCAGCGTCGTCCGGGTTAGGGGAGAGTTTGGCCTGGCCGGGATTTCCTTGTCCCATCGTGCTCTAGCGACTCCTTGTGGTGGGCTGGGCGCCTGCAAGCTGACCAATCATTGCAAAGTTAAATCAAACCATACAAAGTTAATCAAACTATGGACAGTGACCACTTTTAACAATGTCCACTTAACATTTGACAAAAACACATGTACGATGTAATTATATTCAGTGCAGTTCCATGAGAACAGAGTGACGCTGAGACTCCCATTTTTTTTTGTCAAGCAAAAACCAATGATTGAAAAGTTAAACACACCAAGGACTACTTTTGAACAATTTCCATGGACATTTTTACAAAACACATTTACTTGAAGAACAGTGCAGATGCAAAGTTTGGTAAAAGAATGACGGTTTGTGCTGTTTGTGCCTTCAGTCTGTTACCAAACTTTGCATCTGCACTGTTCTTCAAGTAAATGTGTTTTGTAAAAATTTGGAACTGCCCTGAATATAATTACACCGACAGAGCTGGCAGATACACTACACCTGAAAGCCCCAGAGTGGTTAGAACCAGCCCTAAATACAAACCTGCTGATGTCACACAATTATGACTCAGTAGATGACAACCACCAGACACAACAACACCCTGCTATTACAGGGGGAAAAGTACACACGCATGCAAACTACCTCCTGTAAAGACACACAGTGAGCTGACCATTAGGAACAGGTAAGCAACAACACTGACCCCGGGACAAACACCATGCTACATTTAGCCCTGGCCCCTGAGTCACACTGCCGGACGACAGGCAAGGCACAGCAGAGACTAAATACAGCAGGACTATATACAGCCCTGGCAGCCTCTCTGCCTCCAACATGTACACACAAGCACGATCCCTCAATGACTAGCCAGTCGCTAGCCTTGAGAAGTTGTTCTAAAGTATTTCTCTGAAGCTTGCATTTTGTCCGTTTTTTCAAATGTCACCCAACATATTCTGTCTAGCAGCTTGAGAGAGAGTGGAAGACAGACAGCAAGGAGAAAAGGAGTGCTGCAGTAGTAGTAGGAGTCCCTCTCTAACCTCACAGAGCCTTCACCTGCACTCACACAGAATCAAGTCAATTCCATATACATCAGCTTTTCCCATCTGGGTTCCTCCTACCAGTTTGTCTACTGACGTTCTCCTACCAGTATGTCTACTGACGTTCCCCTACCAGTATGTCTACTGACGTTCCCCTACCAGTATGTCTACTGACGTTCCCCTACCAGTATGTCTACTGACGTTCCCCTACCAGTATGTCTACTGATGTTCCCCTACCTACCGGTACTTGATGCAGAGGAGAGAGCAGATGCTGGTCATTCTGGTCGAGAGAGAGGAGGAAAAGAAAACAGGAGTGTGGCCTAATGGCATTTGCAGAAGGAGAGAGGAAGGGAGCGAGGAAGAGAGAGAGGGAGAGAAAGCGAGTGTGAGTGAGTGAGTGGGAGAGAAAGACAGAGAGAGAGTTGAATTGAGAGGGAAAGAAAGAGAGAAAGAGAGAGAGACTGAATAAATGAGGGGAGGGTCTCCCCTAGCTTGCGTCATACCCTTGTCCCCCTCAATCCCTGCCCCCCTGGCCAATTACTCCCTGAGGGGGAATGTGTGGTGTGGCGAGCTAACTAACCAGCCTCTCAATACCACCTCGCCTTAAACCGGGGGAGGGGGGATCCCCACCAGAGAGATAGAAAGGGGGATGGATGGAACGAGGGAGGGATAGAACTAGAAGAATGTCTCACTGGACTCTCAACGCTTCCCATACTTGAGGAAGAGGGCCCCCATTCAAAAATAGATAGAGTAGGATGGAAGGAAGTCATGGTAGAAGGATGAGTCTTTTTCATTGGACTAAATTATCCGCCAGCCCAAACAGCCTGGTCCACCTCTTTCCCTAGCAACCCCTGACTCTGAGTGGTTACTGAGAATCACTCTGCCCTACCGGAGTTAAATATAGATGTATTGTTTACCCCTTTAAACCTCTGTGAAACATCTGTGAGATCCCTCCAACTAGGACCATATCCTCAAGCCAAACAGATGGAACCCTCCCCTTTAATAGCAAATACAGTCTTTTGACACACAACTCAGATCCCAAAGACGAATATGAACATCAAATCGAGTGTCGAGGTGTAATAAATGTAATCTAATCAGTGATCACATCATATTCGCTGTAGTAAAAAGAGATATAAAGTGATGCTGAGCTAATGACGACCATGTAGGCATTTCGCCAATTATGAATAGCTATAGTGTTCTGAAAAATCTATTTCAATCTCCTCCATTGCATGGTCTCCTTCCCTTCTGACCGAGCAGGGATGGGGGAGTGAAAGGGATGAGAGGAGAGGAAGGAGAGAGTGAACGGGTCGAGCTGGTCTTTCATCAGATCCTGTTCCCTCAGGGGAGAAAGCCATTGTCTGGGAGGTGTCAGCTCTCGTCACCACCACAGCCCAGAGAGGGAGACAGACAGACTTTCACTGTCACATCCCACACACTCCCCCTGCTACTCTCCCTCTCCCATCACATACCACCCCGGCACTCATTCACTAGATCTATCACTCACTCACAGATGTATTAATTACTATTCCATGGAGCTGATCATCCTCTATTTTCATCATTCCAACATTCACATCATTGGCTCGCTCTCTCACGCACTCTCACAATGGCATCACCAGTACCAGTGAGAAGGAGCTATAGTTACACATTGAACTCAGAAAGCACATCAACCTTACATTTCCATCGTTAAAATCCGGCCAAGCTTTTGCTCCTATGAAACAGCTCAAGGCAGAGTGGGTGTATAAATAAATCAAGCATAATACACGGAGCTCAAGTAATGATCCATTGTGCTGTATAGTGTATTAGGCTGCAGTAGGCAGCACGTGTAGCCAGTCGTTAGCCTGTCCTGTGTAATTACTGGGGTTGAGAAAGAAAGTGGTGTGTGTGTGTGTGTGTGTGTGCGTGTGGTTGGCATCACACTGCAGATGAACACACAGCTGGGCCCCCTCCTGGCACCATGGCCCCTGTGGGCTGGCCCCCCTGCAGAGATGAGTGTGATAGGGAAGGGGGAGGAGAGAGGTATGAGGAATGGAGGGAGGGAGGAAAAAGGGAGGATGAGAGGGAGGGCTGCCAAAAAAAGCAGTCGTCCTCCACCAAGTAGGTTCCCGGGGGCCAGAAGCGTGCGGATGCGCACGCGCCCAGGAAAGTAGATGTCCCCGGTGCGCAAGTGGACAGGTCACCCCACTCCGAACAGGAGTGCCTGTCTGTGAGGACCACTAGGCCCCGGGGCCAGTGTGATTAGGTAAAGGAGAGAGAGGAGGGCTATCTGTTTCTGTGAAAGAGTTGTAGAGGAATTAATTGACAGCTGTGACTGAGCAGAGCAGTGAGGATGAGGAGATAAAAGGGACCCCTGATCACTTGGAGTGGAGGACAACATGGTGCAACTCAATCTTCTGCCCTGAGAAGGCTTTCATTGCCTTATAGTGGCAAACCAGACAAATGTTAAAGACACAGTTTTTCTGAGCTCATTAAGCAAGGTTGGTTAAGAGAGACACTACCACCCACCCACCCACCCACCCACCCACCCACCCACCACACACACACACACACACACACACACACACACACACACACACACACACACACACACACACACACACACACACACACACACACACACACACACACACACACACACACACACACACACACACACACACACACAGTAATAATATAATATCTTACCTCCAGTAGACCAGGACAGCCAGTAGCATGATGAGGCAGAGCAGAGTGAGCGCAGAGACCACCACCAGGGGGAGTATCCACTCCATCCTGCCCACCCCAGGGTGAGGGCTGCGGGTCATGTTGGACACACTGGTCCTGTCTGGAGGGGTGGGGGTGGAGGGATGGAGGTGGAGACTTACAAACAAAACACTTCAACACATTTACATACAAAACACTTTAAAGCTTGAATCCTTAATCGAAACAAAAACAAAGTGGACACCCCGCCTCTGTTTTGGTAAAAAGCTGAGGGATTGGCCTGGAGAATATAACTCTCAAATACATAGACATAGCTATGGGTGCAAGGACTGACCATCCATGATATCAACATGATAGTTTTTACCATGTTTTGAGGCTAGAGAGTGTTTGTTTACACTTGGTGACAAACATTGGAGTACATCAAGCATATATTGTGGGTTCTGTTGGGATATGACAGAACTAAACTCATGAGGTATTTGAAGGACCACATGTCAGTCAATAGGAAAAATCCTTTTGCTCTTCGGTAAAATTTTTATTTTGGAGGACATTTCAGCAGAAATGTTGCAGGTAGGCAGGTTCAAGTCCCTAGTGAGACACCAAGGGAGAACGGAGGGGTGTATTGCGAGAGGAAATGGCAGAATGATGATTTATTGGGAAAGATGGGTTGATCTGTGGCTATCTGAAGGGGAATTGATGAGTGTTGGAATAATTATATATACACAAATGTACACTAAAATGTTTGAGGTCCTCCATTCAGGGATGAGGGTGGGATGTTTTGCATTTCTTATTTATGTTTTGTGGTTTGGTTTCATGCGGTGTGTGCTGGCCCTGGTAGTTATGGGTGCGCATGGGCCTCCCAAGTGGCAGAGCAGTCTAAGTTGTCCGGGCCAGGGGAGGGTTTGTCTGTTCGGGATTTCATTGTCCCATCTTGCTCTAGTGACTCCATTGCGGCGGGCCGGGCACCTGCAAGCTGACCTCGATCGCCAGCTGTACGGTGTTTCCTCCGACACATTGGTGCGGATGGCTTCCGGGTTAAGCAAGGAAGAAGCAGTGCGGCTTGGCAAGGCCGTGTTTTGGAGGACGCATGGCTCTTGATCTTGGTAAGTAACTCCTGTGTATATTTGGCCTTGTGTTTAAGGTTATTGTTCTGATGAAAGGTGAATTTGTCTCCCAGTACCTGTTGGGAAGCAGACTGAAACAGGTTTTCCTCTAGGATTTTGCCTGTGTTTTCCGTTTTTTTTTATCCGAAAGAATTACCAATGACAAGCATACCCATAACATAATGCAGCCACCACCATGCTTGAAAATATGAAGAGAGGTACTCAGTGATGTGTTGTGTTGGATTTGCCCCAAACATAAAGCTTTGTATTCAGGGCATAAAGTGCATTTCTTTGCCACATTTTTGCAGTTTTACTTTAGCGCCTTTTTGCAAACAGGATCCGAGTTTTGGAATATTTGTATTCTTTACATTCTTCTTTCTTTTCACTCTGTCATTTAGGTTCATATTGTGGAGTAACTATAATGTTGTTGATCCATCCTCAGTTTTCTCCCAATACAGCCGTTAATCTTTGTGACTGTTTTAAAGTAAAACATTTTTAAATTAATATTAATAACTCGTATTTATAAGTTATATTCTTCAAGAATCAATGGGTACATACTGTATATACATTGTTAAATCCCAAAATCATAATTAAGTCCAAAAATAGTTGTAGTAATTAAGGATTTTAGCTTTAACACACATACCAATTCAACACATAAATAACACTATAACACACAAAACAAAACAAACACTTTCACACAAAACACAAATCCACCTGAGATTATTCCGACTATTTGGGCCACTCCGGGATACCTCAGCCATCAAACAACAAGTTCCACTTGAGGACAAAAAATGAGTTCAGCTCTACTTTAAAAAAAATATATATAATCTATATTCATACATTTACAGACCATTGGTGTGAGTCGGACTCATCAGGAGGGTGACTAGGTTTACCATTCAGGCCGGGGGCACGACTCAACTAAATGGATCCGTTAATTCAGAAGGAATAAGGAAATGTATGATGGAGCATCCACAAACACATTGTTATTCATAAAACAAATACTCTGGTTACTACATTCTCTGTTTTCTCCCTGGCAGGAAGTCAGGCAAGCAGGCAGTTTGTTCCTGAAATATGCCTCAGAGAATGTCCCAAACTAATGGCCCCCAGGCTAGGTAATGGCCCCTCAGGCTGTAGAATAGTTCCATTACTTTCTCTAGGGCTCTCTGGGTGGTATTATGGTAGCACTCAGAAATTGAGCTATTTATCTCTGGCTATAATATAGCATTGCCACATACTGAAGCAGGAGCTGATTCCAAGGCTAATGTTTCAAATGTGCCCCTGCCTGTCTCATATTTACTGTTGATATGCACATCTATAATAACACAGACAGTTTAATATGACAAGCTGCAGAAGGGAGAAGTGGGATCCAGAAAACTAAAATGACATTATACAGGTCTAAATATGGTGAAGAATATCTCAAGTGCTAAAAAGAGGATTATAAACTTGGTGGTTCGAGCTCTGAATGCTGATTGGCTGACAGCCATGGTATTTCAGACCGTATAGCAGGGGTATGACAAAACATGTATTTTTACTGCTCTAATTACGTTGGTAACCAGTTTATAATAGCAATAAGGCACCTCAGGGGTTGGTGATATATTTTCAATATACCATGGCTAAGAGCTGTGTTCCAGGCACTCTGCTTTGCGTCGTGCAAATAACTGCCCTTAGCAGTGGTATATTGGCCATATACCACTCCCCCCTTGGGTCTTATTGCTTAAATCTGCCCCTTGTTCCAAAGATTGGGCTATACAGAGAGTTCTACTCACCAGTGTGGACAGAGAAAGGCCAAAGGCTCTTCTCTTCCCCACTAGTCTTTGGGGAGCGTGTTGGGCTCTGGGGAATCTGTATCTCTCTCTCTTCTGTGTCATTCTTTGGCTCCACAGTGGGCCCTGTGTTACTGTCCACTCTGACCAGTTGGTCCTCCCCTCCACTTATTGGCACTGTGGTGCTGTTAGCAACAGGCTCTCCCTGCCCCTGTCCTTTCTCTTTGGCTGTGGCTGTGGGGGTGAGGGCGGAAATGGGCTCTTTGACCACAGTGTCATTTAGATGCATCTCCACCTCATCAGGCGTTGTCTTGTTATTCTTCTTCCTCCTCCTGTCGTCTTCCCCTTCATCCTCCTCTCCCTCTCCCTCCTCCGCCTCGTTCTCCCTGTCCACCCCCGCCTCTTTCTCCTCAGTGGGGGTGTCCGTGTCAGAACCACCCTGAGGGGCTGTGGGGGGCTCGGTGGAGGCCTGGGGCTGGGCAGGCTGGCGGCTGGGACCCGGGCCGGGGTTAGACCCAGGGCTGGCTGCAGGGGCCTGGGTGGGCCAGAGAGAGCCAGGCAGGGAGGAGATGACCCCTCCGCTGAAGCCCAGGCCAGCCAGAAGGGTGCTGGTTACCACCGATGCTACCGTGGCCTGACTGCCGCTGGACGAGGGGCCCATGCCCCCTGTAGCCATAGAGACGAAGGAGAAGGGGAGGCCAGAGGAGGTCCAGGTAGAGGATCCGGAGCTTATGGGAGCCATGTCTGCCGAGGAGGCTGGGGAGACAGTGGGCTGGGGGAGGGAGGGAGAGACACGGAGAGCGTGAGAGACAGAGACACACAGAGAGAGAGGGATACAGAGAGCGAGAGAGAGAGAGAGAGAGATAGTCAGTATCACATCATATCAAATCATGCTGGCACATCACAAAATAAATGACTATGTCGCCATCGTCTGGACAACACAAATGATGTCCACTTCCCTCACCATTCCAGTTTTCACTATCCGTGTTCCCTCAAATATCCTGGTGGTGTTAGCTGGAATAGCAAACAGAGGAAAACGTTAGACATGCATTTCAAACAAAGACAAGTGTCTGCTGTTAGTATTAAAGTAACTCTAATCATTTTGAAGGTCAAGATTATTTGGAGGTTAGGATTATGTGACTCCATCCATAGGTCTGTACTGTATACGCTGTGGTATGGTGTGTGGTGTGATTACCTCTGAAGAGCAGTGTCTGGCTGAAGTCACTGCGTAGGTCTCTCTGGCACACCGCCTGGACTCTGAACAGATACAGGATGTCTGGAGACACGTGGGTTATCACCGCCTTCTGTAAATTGATCACAGCGAGAGAGAGAGAGAACGAGAGTCAAGAAGACAGACTGCCACTGAGACCTGTAGATATGGGCTAGCCACACTACAGTACATCAAAGGCCTAAGGAAACAATTCACATATGATTTACAATCCGTGAGTGTCAATACCGGCAGCTCACAGCCATGTTAGGGATCTATGGCATCTGCTTTATCCTCACCTAACCCCTACCCCTCTTTGTGTCCTCACGTACCCCTCACTGTGTCCTTAAGACCGCAAGGCCCTCCAGCGGGTGGTGAAGACGGCCCAGTACCTCACTGGGGCCGTGCTCCCAACCATCAAGGACATCTACTCGAAACAGCATCATCAAGGAACCCACACCCCAGCCACAAGCTGTTCACAACCTTACAGTCGGGAAGACAGTATCGGAGCATGAGGTCTGATACCAACGGGCTCAGAGACCGTTTCTATCCACAAGCCATTAGACTGCTGAACACTTGAACGGGACTGACCACCTGCTCTGATTCTCCGCACCGTGGCACACATGCACTCACGCGCGCACACACACACACACACACACACACACACACATTCATGCTACACACACACACACACACACATCACAACTGCTGCTACTAGACTAATGATACAGCTCCGTTTATATACTTGACCCCCCTTCCCCAATACACATGTAAAAATTGGACAATAAATTGTGCCTTCCTGTATTATACTTATGCTAAAATGTTTATTCTATTCTACTGAGCCATTTACTTTATGTACGTATTCTTACCTTCTATTATTTCTTAATGTTGTTGGGTTGTGGAGAAGTAAGCACTTCGTTGGACGATGTATACCATGCGTTTCCCGCACATACGACTAATAAAAGCCTGAAACTGAAACGTACCTATCCCTCACTGTCTGATGCAGCAGAAGCCATTCTGGTTAAAGTTAATTCTATTAGAGATGGTCTCCAGAATGGAAGGTTATTGCATTGGCCGAAGGGGAGATGAGAGAAGGGGGAAGTGAAACTAAGGGCTTGAGTGGTTTTCAATTGATTCAATTGTGATTGCAGGAAGCCTGCGGGTCCCTGATGTGACCCTGATAAGGGGGTCCGGGTACGGAGATTGAAAATAAAAATGAAAATGAAGTGGGCAGAGAATAGAAAGAGGGGGCTGACGAGAGGGAGGAGAAGGAGGGACTTGGCAAAGGAAGAGAGAGAGAGAGATGGTGGTGGTGATTGAGTGTAGCCAAAGAGAGATTGATGTCAAGGAAATGTCTCTGCATCGTCTCTCTTCAGACAGCTTCTCTTCTGCTGTGTATGTTTATTTAAATGAAATGATCATTCAAAGCCTCCTCTGTCTGGCCTCATCTCAAAATGTATTTTTAGAGGATGAAAGACATCAGAGTTGGGAGCTTTAGTCTCCATTTGGCACGTCTAAATAATCAACACATCCAAGTAACTAATGTGAGGGCAGGAAATATATCAACAAGCAGACTTCCATGATGTCTATTAATATAAAAAACATGACTTCACCCAGTTCACAGATTATAGTCACCGTATCAGACTCTCACCGCTCACTGACACTGGAGGGAGTTGAGCCCACCCACACACCCATCACAGTGGGAGTCATCAGTGCAGTGTGTGTGAGACAGGCTTGGAGTGTCTATTTGACCGACTGACAGACACACTCGTTTTTTTGTGGTTGACCTGAACTGACCAGGACCTAACTATGGGCTATAACTTGGACACGGAGTTGCTCCTGGTCAGATCACAAGATTAGTGAAAACGCCTGGTCCTGAGTATGGAAGCTGAATAGTTTCTTACCGGGGGAAAACTCTTGTTTTCTTGTAAACTGCAACAGTGTTGTCTATCTGTGTCTCACCATGTTCTGGTCCCCAGTCTTGGTGAAGGTCTTCTCGTAGGCCACATCACTCTTCACCCAGCTGTAGGAGACCATGAAGCTGGTGATAGGCGGGTGGTAAACCATTAGCGGGCGCTGCCAGCTCACCACCAGGGCAGTGCCATTCAGCGGCTGGATCTTCATGTTGACCGGGGCACTGCTACAGACTAGTGAGGAAGGGAGAGGGACGGAGGGGGGAAGAATGAGGAGAGGGATGGATTGAGAGAGGAGAGAGGAGAAAAAAGGTAAGCCAATGAGTCCTAAGTCACATAAAAACCACCCTGGGTGGAAGAGAATAGAAGAGAGAGAGATATAAGAAGAGGGGAGAGAGAACGATATATATAAGAAGAGGATAGAAGAGAGAGAGATAAAAGAAGAGGGGAGAGAGAGAGAGAGAGAGAGAGAGATGTAAGAAGAGGGGAGAGAGATAAGAAGAGGGGAGAGAGAGACAGAGAGATAAGAAGAGGATTGAAGAGAGAGAGATAAAAGAAGAGGGAGAGAGAGATATAAGAAGAGGATAGAAGAGAGAGAGAAAAAAGAAGAGGGGAGAGAGATATAAGAAGAGTATAGAAGAGAGAGATAAAAGAAGCGGGGAGAGAGAGAGAGATAAAAGAAGAGCAGAGAGAGAGAGAGATGTAAGAAGAGGGGAGAGAGAGAGATGTAAGAAGAGGATAGAAGAGAGAGATAAAAGAAGAGCGGAGAGAGAGAGAGATGTAAGAAGAGGGGAGAGAGAGAGTTAGATAAAAGAAGAGCAGAGAGAGAGAGAGATAAAAGAAGAGCAGAGAGAGAGATGTAAGAAGAGGATAGAAGAGAGAGATAAAAGAAGAGCGGAGAGAGAGAGAGAGATATAAGGAGAGAGAGAGATATAAGGAGAGAGAGAGAGATATAAGGAGAGAGAGAGATATAAGGAGAGAGAGAGAGATATAAGGAGAGAGAGAGAGAGAGAGAGAGAGATAAGAAGAGGGGGAGAGAGAGAGATATATATAAGAAGAGGATAGAAGATAGAGAGATAAAAGAAGAGGGTAGAGAGAGAGAGAGATGTAAGAAGAGGGAGAGAGAGAGAGAGATGTAAGAAGAGGGGAGAGATGTAAGAAGAGAGAGATAAGAAGAGCGGAGAGAGAGAGTAAGAAGATAAGAAGAGAGAGAGAGAGAGAGATGTAAGAAGAGCGGAGAGAGATGTAAGAAGAGCGGAGAGAGAGAGAGCGAGATGTAAGAAGAGCGGAGAGAGAGTAAGAAGAGATGGAAGAGAGAGAGAGAGAGAGATGTAAGAAGAGCGGAGAGAGAGAGAGAGAGATGTAAGAAGAGCGGAGAGAGATGTAAGAAGAGCGGAGAGAGATGTAAGAAGAGGGGAGAGAGAGAGAGAGAGAGATGTAAGAAGAGCAGAGAGAGAGAGAGAGAGAGAGATGTAAGAAGAGCGGAAGGAGAGAGAGAGAGATGTAAGAAGAGCAGAGAGAGAGAGAGATGTAAGAAGAGCGGAGAGAGATGTAAGAAGAGCAGAGAGAGAGAGAGATGTAAGAAGAAGAGAGAGATAAAAGAAGAGCGGAGAGAGAGAGAGATATAAGGAGAGAGAGAGATATAAGGAGAGAGAGAGAGAGATATAAGGAGAGAGAGAGAGAGAGAGAGAGAGAGAGAGAGATAAGAAGGAGAGAGAGATATATATAAGAAGAGGATAGAAGATAGAGAGATAAAAGAAGAGGGGAGAGAGAGAGAGAGATATAGAGGAGAGAGAGAGATATAAGAAGAGAGAGAGAGAGAGAGATGAAGAAGAGAGAGAGAGAGAGAGAGATAAGAAGAGGGGAGAGAGAGAGATATATATAAGAAGAGGATAGAAGATAGAGAGATAAAAGAAGAGGGGGAGAGAGAGAGATGTAAGAAGAGGGGAGAGAGAGAGAGATGTAAGAAGAGGGGAGAGAGAGAGAGATGTAAGAAGAGGGGAGAGAGAGAGAGATGTAAGAAGAGGGGAGAGAGAGATGTAAGAAGAGGGGAGAGAGAGAGAGAGAGAGAAGATAAGAAGAGAGAGAGAGAGAGAGATGTAAGAAGAGCGGAGAGAGATGTAAGAAGAGCGGAGAGAGAGAGAGATGTAAGAAGAGCGGAGAGAGATGTAAGAAGAGCGGAGAGAGATGTAAGAAGAGGGGAGGGAGAGAGAGAGAGAGAGAGATGTAAGAAGAGCAGAGAGAGAGAGAGAGAGATGTAAGAAGAGCGGAGAGAGATGTAAGAAGAGGGGAGATGTAAGAAGATGTAAGAAGAGCAGAGAGAGATGTAAGAAGAGCGGAGAGAGATGTAAGAAGAGGGAGAGAGTAAGAGAGAGAGAGATGAGAAGAGCAAGAAGAGCGAGAGAGAGATGTAAGAAGAGCGGAGAGAGATGTAAGAAGAGGGGAGAGAGAGAGAGAGATGTAAGAAGAGCAGAGAGAGAGAGAGAGAGAGAGATGTAAGAAGAGCGGAGAGAGATGTAAGAAGAGGGGAGAGAGAGAGAGAGCGAGCCTTGCGGGGCTTGTTTTTCTTACAAATGAAGCAATGGTGACACCGACAAACAAACAGGTAAAAATAGAAGGCCTTGCTCGGAGCGGCGGACTGCTGGCTGTGTTCACATCATAGCAGTCCGATCTGATGATGGCAAGCAGTGTGTGTGTGTGTGTGGTTCTTATCTCTTTATCGGGACCTAAAATCCCAAAAAGGCCCCACAAGGATAGTAAAACATGGAATTTCATGGACAAAGGACAGTGGTGGAAAAAGTAAAAGTGAAAGTCACCCAGTAAAATACTTCTTGAGTAAAAGTCTAAAAGTATATGGTTTTAAATATACTTAAGTATCAAAAGTAAATGTATTTGCTAAAATATACTTTATTATCAAAAGTAAAAGTATAAATCATTTCAAATTCATTATATTAAGCAAACTAGATGGCACAATGTTCTTGTTTTTAAATTTATGGATAGCCAGGGGCACACTCCAACACTCAGACATAGGGTGTGTTCGTAAATTCGCACTGTCTATATACTCCGATTTCAGAGCCGTCTCGTCTGAGTGTGCCAGAGGGCAGAATAACAGATTAATTTATGAACACTCAACACTCCTTGAATACGGCCGGTGTCAGTAAACATCTGCAAAAAAGTGTAATTAAATTGTTGTCAGCAGCACAGTTACAGTCTGGATAACATGAAATTGAAAATAACCAACTCAGAGTAAAACGCTCAGAGTGAGGTGTTCCCTCATTTGTGTCTGGAAGTAGCTAGCAAGTTAGCCAATGATAGCTTCGGTGCTTGACTACTGTTGTGAGGTCAGAACGCTTGAATCAACCCTACTCCTTGGCCAGAGCATCCAGTGTGCACTCTGAACGCTCAGAGAGCGATATTAATTAATAATCTGACAACGCTCTGAATTTACGAATTCTCGGAGCGCCAGATTGAATTGACGAACACACCTGTAATTTACAAACAAAGCCTTTGTGTTTAGTGAATCCAACAGATCAGATGCAGTAGGGATGACCAGTACGGATGTGTGAATTGAAAAATGTTCCTGTCCTGCTAATCCTTCAAAATGTAACGAGTACTTTTGGGTGTCAGAGAAAATGTATGGAGTAGAAAGTATATTATTTTCTTTAGGAATGTAGTGAAATAAAAATAAAAAGACGTCAAAAATATAAATAGTAAAGTAAAGTACAGATACACCAAAAAAACGACTTATGTAGTACTTTTACTTAAGTATTTTTACTTAAGTACTTTACACCAATGTTATTTTAACCTTAAGGGCTGGGTTTACGGTTACAATTAGAGTTAGGGTTCTAATTAGGGTTAAGGAAATGGGTTAGTGGTTAGGTTCATGGTTAGGGTTGTGTGTATGTGTGTTTGTGTGTGTGCGTTTGCATGCATGCGTGTGTGTGTTACGTGCGTGGGTTGCAGGCAGGCAGCCTGAGGAGTAGCTCAATATTTTATTACTGTCTGACTGCTGACTCATCCAGCTGTTGGTTTCCTGAGGAGTAGCTTCAAACAGACTGAAATAACACATAAGCTTATAAAGACACTAGCCCCAGGCCTCAACACACAGGGCTCTGGCATAGTCCAACCAACCAGTTTCTGGGGTACTGGATGGAGGGATGGAAGGAGGAGGGATGGAAGGAGGAGGGATGTGAGATGGAGGGGTGGAGATAGATAGATAGATAGATAGATAGACAGATAGACAGATAGACAGATAGACAGATAGACAGATAGGTTGGAGCCATGGAGAGATGGAGGAATGGAGAGATGGATAGGTGGAGGAATAAAGAGATGGATGGAGAGACCCGTGGCTATAGACTGGAGGAGGACAACACACATCTATAGACTGCCTCCTCATTCATGTTTTCCTTTTCATGAGGAGGCTTCCCAAGCCACAAGAGCCATAACTACTTATCTGGCTGCAATAAAACCATATCACTTTGTTTACATGAGAAATTGAACATCATGACACATATTCTGAGCGGTACAAGTTGGATAACACAAGGCTTGGTTTTCAATGGCTGCAACAGTGAAACCAATAGAGGCATAAATACAGATTCAAAGGAAGTAGTACACACATTCAGAATCACTCAAGGGGAGCCACTATTACACTGATGGTAAGGCAAGCTGTCTATTCTATAACCATTGCCATTTCTTGTGTATGAAGGAATCCTTGAGCAGTACTATACGTAACCTCAAGGTGGTGCTGTAGGCCACAGTATGGGCACTGGACAGGGATCTAATATCATTATGTGTTTTATTGAGGGTGTGTCTGTCTGTCTGAGATTTCTCCCTTTTTCCACTACAGATAAAATGATATGAAAGTAGTGTGAATAGTCAGATTTATTCAACAAATGCATTTTTTTTAGCAAAAAACGACAACATTGCGGCATGTGTAATGGAAACGGCAGCTATATTTTTTTTTTTTAATTATTATTATTTTTTTTAACCTTTATTTAACCAGGCAAGTCAGTTAAGAACAAATTCTTATTTTCAATGACAGCCTAGGAAAAGTGGGTTAACTGCCTCAGGGGCAGAACGACAGATTTGTACCTTGTCAGCTCGGGGGTTTGAACTTGCAACCTTCCGGTATCTAGTCCAACGCTCTAACCACTAGGCTACCCTGCCGCCCCATATGAGAAATGTTCTAAAGATCGACACTGTTTTGATCTGTTTAACAGGGGTGGATTGTTTTGTATTGCGACAAATTATGATGGAAACAGAGTTTAAAAAAATAAAAAATAACGATTGATTCCAGAAAAATGATTGATTCCAGAATAATGATTGCAGAATAAATGTACATGGAGCACATGATGTCATCCCGTAACTATAAAGCCCCACTCCACATTTCATTCTAAATAACTACTGGTCGCTAAATCCATTTTTATTATATTTTAAACTAGGCTATAAAAAATAACATTTCTTTGCAAGACAAGGATTGACTTGACTTTCAAGAATCCCTGAAACGCTTTGCCTTGCTTGGCTTTTCTGGTTGGCTGGCTGGGTGGAAGTTTCACCATCCAATTATTTCAGGTCTACAGGAGTGCAAGTTTCACCATGGCACGGGCCGTGGTGATATTATTAGAATATGGAAAATATTAGTCTGTTCTTGTATTCTATCCATGCTGGCTTTTGCAGGCTTCCTGAGATATGAAACAGATAAGTGGGAGCAGCCATACAGGATGCTGTCAATTTGCCTAAGTTAATGTTTTTTTAGTTTTTTTTTAGGTGTGACGCCAGTACGTCCAGCTGGTTTTATCAGACCAATGGAAATGCAGTTTAATGGAAAAGAACCATAGCAGGTAAATGTCGCAACTATTTTGTAAGCACACTTTCTAAATCACTGGGAACATATGATGTATAATATATGAAATTGAGATGGGGTGTGAGGGGGTGAGAGAGAGAGAGAGAGAGAGAGAGAGAGAGAGAGAGAGAGAGAGGCATGCAGGGAAAGAGAAGGGAAGGAGAAGGCATAGCGAGTAGAGGTGGGGAGGATGAAAAAGAGATGGTTAGGTTGAGAAACACACTGTGTGACTGATGCCTAATGGAAGTCCTCTGTTACTGCTTCGAGAGCTCGACACTACACATGTCATTCACCAGTTGAGGGCATTATGACCCTCATCACCACCATAATCATCATTCACCGTATCATCCGCAAGCCAGACACACATCTCTCCACATTCAGAGCAGAGGATAGGAGAGGAGAGAAGAGAGGAAGAAAGGAGAGGAGGAGAGGAGTTAAACGCAGAGAGCAGCGCCCTCATACTAAACCCTGTGTTCAGAGTCGTCTTATGAGAGTGAGGAGAGAGAAAATGGGACAAATGGAGGAGAAAATGGCGATAGAAAGATGAGAGGAAGAGAAGGGAGAGAAAACAAGATAGAAATGAGGGAGAGTGTGAGGGAGGAGAGAGAAATGAGAGATACATTAATAATATAAAGAGAGAGAGAGAGATAGAGAGAGAGAGAGACGTTTGTTGGTCCAGGACTTGTTCCACCCATCCCCTCAACACTTGGTTAAACGTGGGCTCTCTCTTTGTTTTGAGTGTGGCTCGGAGAGAGAATTGATCAGGTGCGCTTGTGATGAAGTGGGAGCTAGCGCTGTTATGGGCTGCAGCAGTATTCATCATTAATATGCACACTAAAAATAAAGCCATACAAATTAAGTTGTGAAATTGTTTTGTGGCAATTATGTCAGTTGAGGGGATGGGTGTAGTGTGGTACCTCTGGATGCATCCGTGGTGCCATCTGTACCCAGTCCCAGGTTGTCGGTCTGGTCCCTCTGCCAGGCATCTTTAACGGCAGACTTCAACACCTCCCGGTTGTCCAGGTCCTGGAGGGGTCTGTAGTTGTTTCTCAGGTATTCTACCGACTTCACATGGTCCTGCTGCTCCGTGGTGAAGATGGAGTAGAACGCCTCCAGCTAGACACAGAGAGAGAGAGGGAGCAAGAGAGAGATATAGTCTTCGGTAAGGCATGAGCAGGGGTGGTTGCGCACGTGTGTGTTTATGTGTGTTTGCGTGTGTGTTGGGTGGAAGGGGTGTCCCTGAAGTAAAGGACATGAACGGGCTGCTGTTCCGCTCAACTGGCCCGAGGAGTGTGGAACATTTCAATGGGTCGAATTTGCTGACATGGATCGTTTTGACTGATTTCCTACAGAGCGCTGTAATGACTACACATTAAAGATCGGCTGGAATCATGGACACACAGAAAAATGAATTACAGATTCATAAGAGACCATCTGTAAATGCCATAAAACATCACAGAACACAGTCAATACTTTCCATCCCCCTAACCAATACAGAACAAAGGATTTGTCCTCTGCTGCAAGTTTATGGACATATCTCGTCCGGAGCTCTTCAAATATGTACTGTACACTCGAGGAAATAATATGTGGATATGTCAATACATGTGTGTATAACCAAGTGTTGGACATACAGTACAAAGACATTAAACAGCCCTGGTTTGGTGCGTAATAGTCAACCTGGTGTCAGAGGGGATTTAAAAGCCTGCACCACCCTGGGTGCAAGTTTTGGTTCTTGCCCTAGCACTACACAGCTGATTCAAATAACCAACCCATCGTCAATATTAGATTATTTGAATCAGCTGTGTAGGGCAAAAAACTAAACATGCACCCATAGGGGGCCCGAGGACAGAGTTTGGGATAGCCTGCTATAGAAAGTACAAGCCTATGGAAAAGAGTAGTTTTGGCTGCGACGGAGGTTACTGTATAGAGAAGGTTTTCAAGATGTTTGTAGGGGCTGTGCTTTGTGGTAATTTGGCCAGGTTCCGGTGGAGTTTTCTATGCAGGCTAAACTGAAATGCAACACTTCAGTGTAGATCTGATCATGGATGTGGTGGCATTTCGGGGAAGCCCAAGAGCCATGCTTTCTTTGGAGGGGTGGATTGAGGATTTTGCTCAACGGAGAAGTATATATATTTTTTTGATCTTAAAAATCAATGTTGTCACAGTTGCTTCTTGTTGAAGAAGCAGCTGCTAACGTTACCTTGCTGTAGCTAGCAATTGTCCTCCTCCGTTTCTGAACGAATTTGTGGCTATTTCTTTCGATCTGGCAAAATAAGAGAGCTAGATTTTGTTTGTGTAATGCCATATGTCGATAACATAGCTAAGTTTGTCACTGGTATGGGCTAGTAAATATCCTAAACCTAGTCAGCTAGACGGTGATAGCCACAAGCTAAAACCGGGGAGAGAGGGAGGAGATAATTCACTTCCTGTTTAATCTAATCTGCAGTTAGCTTGCTAATGTTCACTCAAATACTTATTTCCACATGTAATTGATCAAATTAGCTTTGTATTCTATAAAGATTGGAATTGTGTGAATATTGTAGAAAAATCATCACAGCCATTATCGATACTAAAAAGTGAAGATCCACCTACAGCTTACCATGTATAATAGGCTACAGGCAATATGTTCCTCCACATTGTACAGTAGGCTACAGGCAATAAGTTCCTCCACCATGTACAGTAGGCTACAGGCAATAAGTTCCTCCACCATGTACAGTAGGCTACAGGCAATATGTTCCTCCACCATGTACAGTAGGCTACAGGCAATAAGTTCCTCCACCATGTACAGTAGGCTACAGGCAATAACTTCCTCCACCATGTACAATAGGCTACAGGCAATAAGTTCCTCCACCATGTACAGTAGGCTACAGGCAATATGTTCCTCCACCATGTACAGTAGGCTACAGGCAATAGGTTCCTCCACCATGTACAATAGGCTACAGGCAATACGTTCCTCCACCATGTACAGTAGACTACAGGCAATATGTTCCTCCACCATGTACAATAGGCTACAGGCAATAAGTTCCTCCACCATGTACAGTAGGCTACAGGCAATATGTTCCTCCACCATGTACAGTAGGCTACAGGCAATATGTTCCTCCACCATGTACAGTAGGCTACAGGCAATATGTTCCTCCCATGTACAGTAGGCTACAGGCAATATGTTCCTCCACCATGTACAGTAGGCTACAGGCAGTTCCTCCACCATGTACAGTAGGCTACAGGCAATAGGTTCCTCCACCATGTACATAGGCTACAGGCAATAGTTCCTCCACCATGTACAGTAGCTACAGGCAATATGTTCCTCCACCATGTACAGTAGGCTACAGGCAATAAGTTCCTCCACCATGTACAGTAGGCCAGGCATGTTCCTCCACCATGTACAGTAGGCTACAGGCAATATGTTCCTCCACCATGTACAGTAGGCTACAGGGTTCCTCCACCATGTACAGTAGGCTACAGGCAATATGTTCCTCCACCATGTACAGTAGGCTACAGGCAATATGTTCCTCCACCATGTACAGTAGGCTACAGGCAATATGTTCCTCCACATTGTACAGTAGGCTACAGGCAATAAGTTCCTCCACCATGTACAGTAGGCTAGGCAATATGTTCCTCATTGTACAGTAGGCTACAGGCAATATGTTCCTCCACCATGTACAGGTAGGCTACAGGCAATAAGTTCCTCCACCATGTACAGTAGGCTACAGGCAATATGTTCCTCCACATTGTACAGTAGGCTACAGGCAATATGTTCCTCCACATTGTACAGTAGACTACAGGCAATAACTTCCTCCACCATGTACAATAGGCTACAGGCAATATGTTCCTCCACCATGTACAGTAGGCTACAGGCAATATGTTCCTCCACCATGTACAATAGGCTACAGGCAATAAGTTCCTCCACCATGTACAGTAGGCTACAGGCAATATGTTCCTCCACCATGTACAGTAGGCTACAGGCAATAAGTTCCTCCACCATGTACAGTAGGCTACAGGCAATAACTTCCTCCACCATGTACAATAGGCTACAGGCAATAAGTTCCTCCACCATGTACAGTAGGCTACAGGCAATATGTTTCCTACAGTAGGCACAGGCATAAGTTCCTCCACCATGTACAGTAGGCTACAGGCAGGCACCATGTACAATAGGTTACAGGCCTCCACCATGTACAGTAGGCTACAGGCAATATGTTCCTCCACCATGTACAATAGGCTACAGGCAATAAGTTCCTCCACCATGTACAGTAGGCTACAGGCAATATGTTCCTCCACCATGTACAGTAGGCTACAGGCAATATGTTCCTCCACCATGTACAGTAGGCTACAGGCAATATGTTCCTCCATGTTCCTCCACTGTGTACAGTAGGCTACAGGCAATATGTTCCTCCATTGTACAGTAGACTACAGGCAATATGTTCCTCCACCATGTACAATAGGCTACAGGCAATAAGTTCCTCCACCATGTACAGTAGGCTACAGGCAATGTGTTCCTCCACCATGTACAGTAGGCTACAGGCAATATGTTCCTCCACCATGTACAGTAGGCTACAGGCAATATGTTCCTCCACCATGTACAGTAGGCTACAGGCAATATGTTCCTCCACCATGTACAGTAGGCTACAGGCAATATGTTCCTCCACATTGTACAATAGGCTACAGGCAATATGTTCCTCCACCATGTACAGTAGGCTACAGGCAATATGTTCCTCCACATTGTACAGTAGGCTACAGGCAATAAGTTCCTCCACCATGTACAGTAGGCTACAGGCAATATGTTCCTCCACATTGTACAGTAGGCTACAGGCAATATGTTCCTCCACCATGTACAGTAGGCTACAGGCACCATGTAAGTTCGTTCCTCCACCATGTACAGTAGGCTACAGGCAATATGTTCCTCCACATTGTACAGTAGGCTACAGGCAATATGTTCCTCCACATTGTACAGTAGACTTCAGGCAATAGGTTCCTCCACCATGTACAGTAGGCTACAGGCAATATGTTCCTCCACATTGTACAGTAGGCTACAGGCAATATGTTCCTCCACCATGTACAGTAGGCTACAGGCAATATGTTCCTCCACATTGTTCAATAGGCTACAGGCAATATGTTCCTCCACCATGTACAGTAGGCTACAGGCAATAAGTTCCTCCACCATGTACAGTAGGCTACAGGCAATATGTTCCTCCACCATGTACAATAGGCTACAGGCAATAAGTTCCTCCACCATGTACAGTAGGCTACAGGCAATATGTTCCTCCACCATGTACAGTAGGCTACAGGCAATAAGTTCCTCCACCATGTACAGTAGGCTACAGGCAGGCAATAGGTTACAGGCAATAAGTTCCTCCACCATGTACAGTAGGCTACAGGCAATATGTTCCTCCACCATGTACAGTAGGCTACAGGCAATATGTTCCTCCACATTGTACAATAGGCTACAGGCAATATGTTCCTCCACTGTGTACAGTAGGCTACAGGCAATATGTTCCTCCACATTGTACAGTAGGCTACAGGCAATAAGTTCCTCCACCATGTACAGTAGGCTACAGGCAATATGTTCCTCCACATTGTACAGTAGGCTACAGGCAATATGTTCCTCCACCATGTACAGTAGGCTACAGACAATATGTTCCTCCACCATGTACAGTAGGCTACAGGCAATAAGTTCCTCCACCATGTACAGTAGGCTACAGGCTATATGTTCCTCCACATTGTACAGTAGGCTACAGGCAATATGTTCCTCCACATTGTACAGTAGACTACAGGCAATAACTTCCTCCACCATGTACAGTAGTCTACAGGCAATATGTTCCTCCACCATGTACAGTAGGCTACAGGAAATATGTTCATCCACCATATACAGTAGGCTACAGGCAATATGTTCCTCCACATTGTTCAATAGGCTACAGGCAATAACTTCCTCCACCATGTACAGTAGGCTACAGGCAATAAGTTCCTCCACATTGTACAGTAGGCTACAGGCAATATGTTCCTCCACATTGTACAGTAGGCTACAGGCAATAAGTTCCTCCACCATGTACAGTAGGCTACAGGCAATATGTTCCTCCACCATGTACAGTAGGCTACATGTTCCTCCACCATGTACAGTAGGCTACAGGCAATAAGTTCCTCCACCATGTACAGTAGGCTACAGGCAATAGGTTCCTCCACCATGTACAGTAGGCTACAGGCAATAAGTTCCTCCACCATGTACAGTAGACTACAGGCAATATGTTCCTCCACCATGTACAGTAGGCTACAGGCAATAAGTTCCTCCACCATGTACAGTAGGCTACAGGCAATGTTCCTCCACCATGTACAGTAGGCTACAGGCAATATGTTCCTCCACCATGTACAGTAGGCTACAGGCAATATGTTCCTCCACCATGTACAGTAGGCTACAGGCAATATGTTCCTCCACCATGTACAGTAGGCTACAGGCAATATGTTCCTCCACCATGTACAGTAGGCTACAGGCAATATGTTCCTCCACATTGTACAGTAGGCTACAGGCAATAAGTTCCTCCACCTACAGTAGGCTACAGGCAATATGTTCCTCCACATTGTACAGTAGGCTACAGGCAATAAGTTCCTCCACCATGTACAGTAGGCTACAGGCAATATGTTCCTCCACCATTCAGTAGGCTACAGGCACATGTTCCTCCACCATGTACAGTAGGCTACAGGCAATATGTTCCTCCACCATGTACAGTAGGCTACAGGCAATAGGTTCCTCCACCATGCAATAGGCTACAGGCAATAAGTTTCCACCTCCACAGGCAATATGTTCCTCCACATGTAGGCTACAGGCAATATGTTCCTCCACCATGTACAGTAGGCTACAGGCAATATGTTCCTCCACCATGTACAGTAGGCTACAGGCAATATGTTCCTCCACCATGTACAGTAGGCTACAGGCAATATGTTCCTCCACCATGTACAGTAGACTACAGGCAATATGTTCCTCCACCATGTACAGTAGGCTACAGGCAATATGTTCCTCCACCATGTACAGTAGGCTACAGGCAATATGTTCCTCCACATTGTACAGTAGGCTACAGGCAATAAGTTCCTCCACCATGTACAGTAGGCTACAGGCAATATGTTCCTCCACATTGTACAGTAGGCTACAGGCAATATGTTCCTCCACCATGTACAGTAGGCTACAGGCAATATGTTCCTCCACCATGTACAGTACACTACAGGCAATAAGTTCCTCCACCATGTACAGTAGGCTACAGGCAATATGTTCCTCCACATTGTACAGTAGGCTACAGGCATATGTTCCTCCACATTGTACAGTAGACTACAGGCAATAACTTCCTCCACCATGTACAATAGGCTACAGGCAATATGTTCCTCCACATTGTACAGAAGGCTACAGGCAATATGTTCCTCCACCATGTACAATAGGCTACAGGCAATGAGTTCCTCCACCATGTACAGTAGGCTACAGGCAATATGTTCCTCCACCATGTACAGTAGGCTACAGGCAATAAGTTCCTCCACCATGTACAGTAGGCTACAGGCAATAACTTCCTCCACCATGTACAATAGGCTACAGGCCAGTTCCTCCACCATGTACAGTAGGCTACAGGCAATATGTTCCTCCACCATGTACAGTAGGCTACAGGCAATAAGTTCCTCCACCATGTACAGTAGGCTACAGGCAATAGGTTCCTCCACCATGTACAATAGGTTACAGGCAATAAGTTCCTCCACCATGTACAGTAGACTACAGGCAATATGTTCCTCCACCATGTACAATAGGCTACAGGCAATAAGTTCCTCCACCATGTACAGTAGGCTACAGGCAATATGTTCCTCCACCATGTACAGTAGGCTACAGGCAATATGTTCCTCCACCATGTACAGTAGGCTACAGGCAATATGTTCCTCCACATTGTACAATAGGCTACAGGCAATATGTTCCTCCACTGTGTACAGTAGGCTACAGGCAATATGTTCCTCCACATTGTACAGTAGACTACAGGCAATATGTTCCTCCACCATGTACAGTAGGCTATAGGCAATATGTTCCTCCACCATGTACAGTAGGCTACAGGCAATATGTTCCTCCACATTGTACAGTAGGCTACAGGCAATATGTTCCTCCACCATGTACAGTAGGCTACAGGCAATAAGTTCCTCCACCATGTACAGTAGGCTACAGGCAATAGGTTCCTCCACCATGTACAATAGGCTACAGGCAATATGTTCCTCCACATTGTACAATAGGCTACAGGCAATATGTTCCTCCACCATGTACAGTAGGCTACAGGCAATATGTTCCTCCACATTGTACAGTAGGCTACAGGCAATAAGTTCCTCCACCATGTACAGTAGGCTACAGGCAATATGTTCCTCCACATTGTACAGTAGGCTACAGGCAATATGTTCCTCCACCATGTACAGTAGGCTACAGACAATATGTTCCTCCACCATGTACAGTACACTACAGGCAATACGTTCCTCCACCATGTACAGTAGGCTACAGGCAATATGTTCCTCCACATTGTACAGTAGGCTACAGGCAATATGTTCCTCCACATTGTACAGTAGACTACAGGCAATAACTTCCTCCACCATGTACAATAGGCTACAGGCAATATGTTCCTCCACATTGTACAGTAGGCTACAGGCAATATGTTCCTCCACCATGTACAATAGGCTACAGGCAATGAGTTCCTCCACCATGTACAGTAGGCTACAGGCAATATGTTCCTCCACCATGTACAGTAGGCTACAGGCAATAAGTTCCTCCACCATGTACAGTAGGCTACAGGCAATAACTTCCTCCACCATGTACAATAGGCTACAGGCAATAAGTTCCTCCACCATGTACAGTAGGCTACAGGCAATATGTTCCTCCACCATGTACAGTAGGCTACAGGCAATAAGTTCCTCCACCATGTACAGTAGGCTACGGGCAATAGGTTCCTCCACCATGTACAATAGGTTACAGGCAATAAGTTCCTCCACCATGTACAGTAGACTACAGGCAATAACTTCCTCCACCATGTACAGTAGGCTACAGGCAATATGTTCCTCCACATTGTACAGTAGGCTACAGGCAATATGTTCCTCCACATTGTACAATAGGCTACAGGCAATATGTTCCTCCACTGTGTACAGTAGGCTACAGGCAATATGTTCCTCCACATTGTACAGTAGGCTACAGGCAATAAGTTCCTCCACCATGTACAGTAGGCTACAGGCAATATGTTCCTCCACATTGTACAGTAGGCTACAGGCAATATGTTCCTCCACCATGTACAGTAGGCTACAGACAATATGTTCCTCCACCATGTACAGTAGACTACAGGCAATAAGTTCCTCCACCATGTACAGTAGGCTACAGGCAATATGTTCCTCCACATTGTACAGTAGGCTACAGGCAATATGTTCCTCCACATTGTACAGTAGACTACAGGCAATAACTTCCTCCACCATGTACAGTAGTCTACAGGCAATATGTTCCTCCACCATGTACAGTAGGCTACAGGAAATATGTTCATCCACCATATACAGTAGGCTACAGGCAATATGTTCCTCCACATTGTTCAATAGGCTACAGGCAATAACTTCCTCCACCATGTACAGTAGGCTACAGGCAATAAGTTCCTCCACATTGTACAGTAGGCTACAGGCAATATGTTCCTCCACATTGTACAGTAGGCTACAGGCAATAAGTTCCTCCACCATGTACAGTAGGCTACAGGCAATATGTTCCTCCACCATGTACAGTAGGCTACAGGCAATATGTTCCTCCACCATGTACAGTAGGCTACAGGCAATAAGTTCCTCCACCATGTACAGTAGGCTACAGGCAATAACTTCCTCCACCATGTACAGTAGGCTACAGGCAATATGTTCCTCCACATTGTACAGTAGGCTACAGGCAATATGTTCCTCCACATTGTACAGTAGGCTACAGGCAATATGTTCCTCCACCATGTACAGTAGGCTACAGGCAATACGTTCCTCCACCATGTACAATAGGCTACAGGCAATAAGTTCCTCCACCATGTACAGTAGGCTACAGGCAATATGTTCCTCCACCATGTACAGTAGGCTACAGGCAATATGTTCCTCCACCATGTACAGTAGGCTACAGGCAATATGTTCCTCCACCATATACAGTAGACTACAGGCAATATTTTCCTCTACCATGTACAGTAGGCTACATGCAATATGTTCCTCCATCATGTACAGTAGGCTACAGGCAACATGTTCCTCCACATTGTACAGTAAGCTACAGGCAATATGTTTCTCCACATTGTACAGTAGGCTACATGCAACATGTTCCTCCATCATGTACAGTAGGCTACAGGCAATATGTTCCTCCACATTGTACAGTAAGCTCCAGGCAATATGTTCCTCCACATTGTAGAGTAGGCTACAGACAATATGTTCCTCCACCATGTACAGTAGACTAAAGGCAATATGTTCCTCCACCATGTACAGTAGACTACAGGCAATATGTTCCTCCACCAGGCTACAGACAATATGTTCCTCCACCATGTACAGTAGACTACAGGCAATAGTTCCTCCACCATGTACAGTAGGCTACATGCAATAGGTTCCTCCACCATGTACAGTAGGCTACATGTTCCTCCACATTGTACAAGTTACAGGCAATATGTTCCTCCACATTGTACAGTAGGCTACAGGCAATATGTTCCTCCACCATGTACAGTAGGCTACAGGCAATATATTCCTCCACCATGTACAGTAGATCAGACAATAGGTTCCTCCACCATGTACAGTAGGCTACAGGCATGTTCCTCCACATTGTACAGTAGCTACAGGCAATATGTTCCTCCACCATGTACAGTAGGCTACAGGCAATAAGTTCCTCCACCATGTACAGTAGGCTACAGGCAATATCTCCACATTGTACAGTAGGCTACAGGCAATATGTTCCTCCACCATATACAGTAGACTACAGGCATTTTCCTCTACCATGTACAGTAGGCTACATGCAATATGTTCCTCCATCATGTACAGTAGGCTACAGGCAACATGTTCCTCCACATTGTACAGTAAGCTACAGGCAATATGTTCCTCCACATTGTACAGTAGGCTACATGCAACATGTTCCTCCATCATGTACAGTAGGCTACAGGCAATATGTTCCTCCACATTGTACAGTAAGCTCCAGGCAATATGTTCCTCCACATTGTACAGTAGGCTACAGGCAATATGTTCCTCCACATTGTTCAATAGGCTACAGGCAATATGTTCCTCCACCATGTACAGTAGGCTACAGGCAATATGTTCCTCCACCTTGTAGAGTAGGCTACAGACAATATGTTCCTCCACCATGTACAGTAGACTAAAGGCAATATGTTCCTCCACCATGTACAGTAGACTACAGGCAATATGTTCCTCCACCATGTACAGTAGGCTACATGCAATATGTTCCTCCATGTACAGTAGGCTACAGGCAACATGTTCCTCCACATTGTACAGTAAGTTACAGGCAATATGTTCCTCCACATTGTACAGTAGGCTACAGGCAATATGTTCCTCCACCATGTACAGTAGGCTACAGGCAATATATTCCTCCACCATGTACAGTAGACTTCAGACAATAGGTTCCTCCACCATGTACAGTAGGCTACAGGCAATATGTTCCTCCACATTGTACAGTAGACTACAGGCAATATGTTCCTCCACCATGTACAGTAGGCTACAGGCAATAAGTTCCTCCACCATGTACAGTAGGCTACAGGCAATATGTTCCTCCACATTGTACAGTAGGCTACAGGCAATATGTTCCTCCACATTGTACAGTAGGCTACAGGCAATATGTTCCTCCACCATGTACAGTAGGCTACAGGCAATATGTTCCACCACATTGTTCAATAGGCTACAGGCAATATGTTCCTCCACCATGTACAGTAGGCTACAGGCAATATGTTCCTCCAACATGTACAGTAGGCTACAGGCAATATGTTCCTCCACCATGTACAGTAGGCTACAGGCAATAGGTTCCTCCACCATGTACAGTAGGCTACAGGCAATATGTTCCTCCACCATGTACAGTAGACTACAGACAATATGTTCCTCCATCATGTACAGTAGGCTACAGGCAATATGTTCCTCCATGTACTGTGGACTACAGACAATATGTTCCTCCACCATGTACAGTAGACTACAGGCAATATGTTCCTCCACCATGTACAGTAGGCTACATGCAATATGTTCCTCCATCATGTACAGTAGGCTACAGGCAACATGTTCCTACACATTGTACAGTAAGCTACAGGCAATATGTTCCTCCACATTGTACAGTAGGCTACAGGCAATATGTTCCTCCACATTGTACAGTAGACTTCAGGCAATAGGTTCCTCCACCATGTACAGTAGGCTACAGGCAATATGTTCCTCCACAATGTACAGTAGACTACAGGCAATATGTTCCTCCACCATGTACAGTAGACTACAGACAATATGTTCCTCCACCATGTACAGTAGACTACAGGCAATATGTTCCTCCATCATGTACAGTAGACTACAGGCAATATGTTCCTCCACCATGTACAGTAGGCTACAGGCAATATGTTCCTCCACCATGTACAGTAGGCTACAGACAATATGTTCCTCCATCATGTACAGTAGACTACAGGCAATATGTTCCTCAATCATGTACAGTAGACTACAGACAATATGTTACTCCACCATGTACAGTAGACTACAGACAATATGTTCCTCCATCATGTACAGTAGGCTACAGGCAATATGTTCCTCCATCATGTACTGTGGACTACAGACAATATGTTCCTCCACCATGTACAGTAAGCTACAGGCAATATGTTCCTCCACATTGTACAGTAGGCTACAGGCAATATGTTCCTCCACATTGTACAGTAGGCTACAGGCAATATGTTCCTCCACCATGTACAGTAGGCACAGGCAATATGTTCCTCCACATTGTACAATAGGCTACAGGCAATATGTTCCTCCACCATGTACAGTAGGCTACAGGCAATATGTTCCTCCACATTGTACAGTAGGCTACAGGCAATAAGTTCCTCCACCATGTACAGTAGGCTACAGGCAATATGTTCCTCCACATTGTACAGTAGGCTACAGGCAATATGTTCCTCCACCATGTACAGTAGGCTACAGGCAATAAGTTCCTCCACCTAACTTCCTCCACCATGTACAGTAGGCTACAGGCAATAGGTTCCTCCACCATGTACAATAGGCTACAGGCAATAAGTTCCTCCACCATGTACAGTAGACTACAGGCAATATGTTCCTCCACCATGTACAATAGGCTACAGGCAATAAGTTCCTCCACCATGTACAGTAGGCTACAGGCAATATGTTCCTCCACCATGTACAGTAGGCTACAGGCAATATGTTCCTCCACCATGTACAGTAGGCTACAGGCAATATGTTCCTCCACCATGTACAGTAGACTACAGGCAATATGTTCCTCCACCATGTACAGTAGGCTACAGGCTATATGTTCCTCCACATTGTACAATAGGCTACAGGCAATATGTTCCTCCACCATGTACAGTAGGCTACAGGCAATATGTTCCTCCACATTGTACAGTAGGCTACAGGCAATAAGTTCCTCCACCATGTACAGTAGGCTACAGGCAATATGTTCCTCCACATTGTACAGTAGGCTACAGGCAATATGTTCCTCCACCATGTACAGTAGGCTACAGACAATATGTTCCTCCACCATGTACAGTAGACTACAGGCAATAAGTTCCTCCACCATGTACAGTAGGCTACAGGCAATATGTTCCTCCACATTGTACAGTAGGCTACAGGCAATATGTTCCTCCACATTGTACAGTAGACTACAGGCAATAACTTCCTCCACCATGTACAATAGGCTACAGGCAATATGTTCCTCCACATTGTACAGTAGGCTACAGGCAATATGTTCCTCCACCATGTACAATAGGCTACAGGCAATGAGTTCCTCCACCATGTACAGTAGGCTACAGGCAATATGTTCCTCCACCATGTACAGTAGGCTACAGGCAATAAGTTCCTCCACCATGTACAGTAGGCTACAGGCAATAACTTCCTCCACCATGTACAATAGGCTACAGGCAATAAGTTCCTCCACCATGTACAGTAGGCTACAGGCAATATGTTCCTCCACCATGTACAGTAGGCTACAGGCAATAAGTTCCTCCACCATGTACAGTAGGCTACAGGCAATAGGTTCCTCCACCATGTACAATAGGCTACAGGCAATAAGTTCCTCCACCATGTACAGTAGACTACAGGCAATATGTTCCTCCACCATGTACAATAGGCTACAGGCAATAAGTTCCTCCACCATGTACAGTAGGCTACAGGCTATATGTTCCTCCACATTGTACAGTAGGCTACAGGCAATATGTTCCTCCACATTGTACAGTAGACTACAGGCAATAACTTCCTCCACATTGTACAGTAGGCTACAGGCAATAAGTTCCTCCACCATGTACAGTAGGCTACAGGCAATATGTTCCTCCACATTGTACAGTAGGCTACAGGCAATATGTTCCTCCACCATGTACAGTAGGCTACAGACAATATGTTCCTCCACCATGTACAGTAGACTACAGGCAATAAGTTCCTCCACCATGTACAGTAGGCTACAGGCAATATGTTCCTCCACATTGTACAGTAGGCTACAGGCAATATGTTCCTCCACATTGTACAGTAGACTACAGGCAATAACTTCCTCCACCATGTACAGTAGTCTACAGGCAATATGTTCCTCCACCATGTACAGTAGGCTACAGGAAATATGTTCATCCACCATATACAGTAGGCTACAGGCAATATGTTCCTCCACATTGTTCAATAGGCTACAGGCAATAACTTCCTCCACCATGTACAGTAGGCTACAGGCAATATGTTCCTCCACCATGTACAGTAGGCTACAGGCAATAACTTCCTCCACCATGTACAGTAGGCTACAGGCAATACGTTCCTCCACCATGTACAATAGGCTACAGGCAATAAGTTCCTCCACCATGTACAGTAGGCTACAGGCAATATGTTCCTCCACCATGTACAGTAGGCTACAGGCAATATGTTCCTCTACCATGTACAGTAGGCTACAGGCAATATGTTCCTCCACCATATACAGTAGACTACAGGCAATATTTTCCTCTACCATGTACAGTAGGCTACATGCAATATGTTCCTCCATGTACAGTAGGCTACAGGCAACATGTTCCTCCACATTGTACAGTAAGCTACAGGCAATATGTTTCTCCACATTGTACAGTAGGCTACATGCAACATGTTCCTCCATCATGTACAGTAGGCTACAGGCAATATGTTCCTCCACATTGTACAGTAGGCTACATGCAACATGTTCCTCCATCATGTACAGTAGGCTACAGGCAATATGTTCCTCCACATTGTACAGTAGGCTACAGGCAATAACTTCCTCCACCATGTACAATAGGCTACAGGCAACATGTTCCTCCACATTGTACAGTAAGCTACAGGCAATATGTTCCTCCACATTGTACAGTAAGCTACAGGCAATATGTTCCTCCACATTGTACAGTAGACTACAGGCAATATGTTCCTCCACATTGTACAATAGGCTATAGGCAATATGTTCCTCCACCATGTATAATAGGCTACAGGCAATATGTTCCTCCACCATGTACAGTAGGCTACAGGCAATATATTCCTCCACCATGTACAGTAGACTTCAGGCAATATGTTCCTCCACCATGTACAGTAGGCTACAGGCAATATGTTCCTCCACATTGTACAGTAGACTACAGGCAATATGTTCCTCCACCATCTGCAGTAGGGTACAGGCAATATGTTCCTCCACCATGTACAGTAGGCTACAGGCAATATGTTCCTCCACATTGTTCAATAGGCTACAGGCAATATGTTCCTCCACCATGTACAGTAGACTACAGGCAATATGTTCCTCCACCATGTACAGTAGACTACAGGCAATATGTTCCTCCACCATGTACAGTAGGCTACAGGCAATATGTTCCTCCATCATGTACAGTAGGCTACAGGCAATATGTTCCTCCACCATGTACAGTAGGCTACAGGCAATATGTTCCTCCATCATGTACAGTAGGCTACAGGCAATATGTTCCTCCACCATGTACAGTAGGCTACAGGCAATATGTTCCTTCACCGTGTGAGTCATAAAAATTACAATATTGCATTCGGGGCTTTCCAGTAGTTTTTATATGTGGGGAGCATAAATTGTCAAATTGTAAACCAACAAAGAATTTTGAAAGTTACATAAATATCTGTTAGAGTCCATTACCTGCTACCCGGACTATAATGTTTGATACACAGAGAAAGAGAAGGAGGAGGAGGAAGGGGAGAAGGAGGAGGAGGAAGGGGAGAAGTAGGTGGGTATATAGAAACAGTGGGATGATAGTGTGTGTGTGTCTGTGCATGTGTAACTGACCTGTGAGTGGGAGAGGAAAACGGGTCTGGATAAGACGATCCACTCGACCACCTTGCTGCAGGGCGGGATGGTGAGAGAGCCTGTGTAGCGGTAGTAGCTCCCCAACGATGACGGTAGCAGATCCCTCAGGACGAAGGAACTCAGGAATGTCTCCTTCTCTGGAGGGTGTAGAGAGAACACATAAACACATTAACACAGAGAAACACACACTAACACTACATCCTTCTCTTGAGGGGAGAGAGGACACAGGAACTCGCACATCAATACAGAGAAACACATTCAAACACAGCCATACCCACAGCCCATATACAGTACACACTCAGCGACCCACACAATGTAAACAAAGTGCAGGCATAATTATTCCCACATAATTAAATAGAAAATGCATACATTATATTGTATCTTTATGCCTTTTTCAATCATCACATGTTTACAATATGGTGGATTTATTTACCCCACATGTCTAGTATTTCATTTTAAACGAGGTAGAAAGTTCTGTGTTTATTAACAACTGACATACAGTACAAGTCAAAGGTTTGGACACACCTACTCATTCAAGGGTTTTTCTGTATTTTTACTATTTTCTACATTGTAGAATAATAGTGAAGACATCAAAACTATGAAATAACACATTCAGTCTTCACCAAGGTCCGGAGGTCAAAAATGTGTAAAAAAATATATATAAAAAATAGTTATCCATCCATCGCTTTTGGAATTTTCATGGTTCCCTGACTGTCTAGTTTTTTTTTAATGACTGTTAGCAAGCTGGGTAGAGTGACGAGACTATAATTGTAGTCGGTCCATTATCAATTCTACACAGTTTCAATTTGAAATAGTCATTTGTGACCCGTTTTAAGAAGCTAGGTGTATGTCGCACATCACTACTTCACAGGTAAGGCATTTGACAGTAAACATTTTTTAATCAAAATGAGTTATTTGGCAGAAATGGTTTCTGGAACACAAAAAGGTGTATGTCATCTGGAATTTTTATTGCTTTCTGGAACACAAAAAGGTGTATGCCATCTGGAATTTTTATTGCTTTCTGGAACACAAAAAGGTGTATGCCATCTGGAATTTTTATTGCTTTCTGGAATAAAAAAAGGTGTATGTCATCTGTAAATATAAATACAATTGTTAGACTAGTTGGTTGTGCCACGGAAAAAGCCAAGAACCTTCCCGCTAGCCATGATTGGCTGATATAATAGTTGGGCTGGACATGCCGTGAGATGAGGTCGGATTGATCTGCCATGTAGCATGCTTCTGTCTATAACATGAGCTGCTCAGTATGTGCAGATAATTCTTGCTACCAAGGCTTTTTTGAAATATACCATAGAGAACTGAACTGCAAAAGTGTTGATACTGCTCTCAACATTTCTTCCCTAAATTTAACAGCAACTATCGACAAAGATCAGTGGGAAAAATGTGTGATGGACTACTTTCTGGAGGACGATCTTGCCATGCTGACTCTCTCTGACTCAGAAGATTATGAAATCCCTCATTTAGGTAAAAACATTTGAATTGAACCAGACAATGTAGAGTCTTCTGATGACAGTTATGGGGAATAAATGACTATCAACAGTGTTGTTTTCACAGGAGAAGTTGACCAAGATTTGATATCAAATGAGGAGGGAGTCGAAAAGAGAACACAAAAGGCTGTTGTATAAAACATATGTCTACGGATTACATCTTCAAACTAAGGGCAACCATGGTATCCATGACAGAGAAGGAGAAGCGTTCATCTGTGTATACAGGTAAGAGTCTACATACATTTTCAGATATTATACATTTGTAATTTTGTCAGAAAGTCATTTTCATTGCAAGTTAAAACGTACTGTTAGCTAGCTAGCAAACGTTAGCTGGCTGTCTCGATCAATAACGTTACGTGTATGATCTGTGTAGTAATTATATTAGTATCTCAGAAAGCTATTTGCATTGATAGTTATAGCCTAATGTTAGCTAAATAGCTAACATTGAACCTAGTTGGTTAGCTTTAGCTACCTGCAGATTCATGCACGGTGGCTAGCTATGATAATCAGTTTGTATTGCTAGTAATGTGGGTTGGCATTATGGTTCATTGTTTAGCTCACTCTGTTCAGCACATGGCCTCACATGTGAATCGTTAGAGATGGGTGGTGCTAAACTTAAGAGGGTGTGAACGATGCTGAATGGGTGTAGACAAAGACGAGCTCTCCAGTAAGTGTACCAAAACATTCAACAGCCATTTTCTCAAAAGTGAGGTTCAAAGCAGAATTATTTTCCATTATTCCTAAACTGCAGTGTATGGTATACAATTTTCTAGCTCTGAGTCCCTACTTTTTTCCAATGTCAAAATAAAATAAAAACAATTAAAATGTTGCTACATAAGTCCGGATCAAAGTGGTGGGTCACATTTAAATGTCGATTGAGATGGGTTGTTTTCTGGGGAAAAACTATTTGTGCCAGATTGAATTGGCTTGTTTGACACATTTGATGTAGGGGAAGTAAGGTACCTAGGATCTGGAGACAATCTGGCATAGTAAAGTGGAGGCTGAAAACAATCTAGGTTAGTAAATTGGAGGCTGACGACAATCTAGGTTAGTAAAGTGGAGGCTGAAGACAATCTGGGTTAGTAAAGTGGAGGCTGAAGACAATCTGGGTTAGTAAAGTGGAGGCTGAAGACAATCTGGGTTAGTAAAGTGGAGGCTGAAGACAATCTGGGGTAGTAAAGTGGAGGCTGAAGACAATCTGGGTTAGTAAAGTGGAGGCTGAAGACAATGTGGGGTAGTAAAGTGGGCGCTTGAGAAATTCTGGGGTAGTAAAGTGGAGCCTGGAGACAATGTGGGGTAGTAAAGTGGGAGCTGGAGACAATCTGGGGTGGCAACAGGACACTAAACTTGGGGTTCAGATATAAACCATGTCATCTGGTACGTGGAAGAACCTTATAACTGTCATGTGGGTTTCTATCGAAGGATGAGAAGGGCGCTTCACTGTGGACTATGGAGCGTGGGTGGGACATGGGACGGGAAAGTGGACGTGACTGTACAACATACTTATCTGAACGGAAGCACCTTTCCGTTCCCGACATCATGAGCTCTACTACCCTCCTGCCCTCAGACAGCACAGCTGTATCGTGGCACTGCCTCAAACCTGCTGATGGATGGATGGCTGAGGCTAATAAGCTAGCGGAAACCCTGCCACCGCCACCCCGTTAGAAGAGAAGACATTAAATGTGCATCCCAAATGGCACCCTATCACCTATGTATTACACTACTTTTGACCAGAGCCCTATGGGCCATGGTCAATAGTGCTGGGTTCAAAAGTAGTGCACAACATAGTGAATAGCGTGCCATTTGGGACGCATCCTAATTACCCAGCCAGAGGGCCAGGAGCCTCCCTTGGACCATCAAAACAACACCACAACCCAGGCTGACCGGACCCAGCCCTTCCTCCAACAAGGAGGGCCTCTAGATTCAACACAAGTCTGGATGCTCAACACCGAGGGCGGTTTACCGGATCCCTATTCCTGATCTAAAAACACTTTAATTGGAGATTCTCTACTGAGCATGCTTTTAAATCCTAGGAGAAGGCATGATCTGTGTTCGGGAGACCATGTGTAGTGACTTGATTGGCCTACCTCACAGAGTAACCACTTTAGACATCTAAATCAAGCGATACCACCTGCATGCTAGCCCCATTTTTGCCCTGTTCCAGCCATGGCAAATCATCCAGTATAGGGAGTCAGTGTAATGAATGGGAGAGAGACCCAGAGAAGCACGAAGGATAGAGTTGTGTGAGATTAATCAGCATGAGTAAAGAGGTCTGCATTTTACGGCTATATGCTCACAGTTTATTCCGTTCCTCCATTAACACGTCTTCTCTTCGTCTCTGAGTTGACCCACATAAAGAGAACCACGTCAGTAGCACATTGTTAAACCAGCCATATGTGTTGGTACACACAAAGCGTGCAGGCACACACACACAGCTGCATGGCTCAATAGAGCCCTGTGTGTGTGTGTGTGTGTGTGTGTGTGTGTGTGTGTGTGTGTGTGTGTGTGTGTGTATGCAGATGGACCAAAGTATTATGGACACATGCTAAAGCACATTTAAATGGGCAGGTGGAGACACGACATAACGCATGTCTGTAGAGACACCAGCTTCCAACCACACTCTGCTCGCAGCTCACACCAACTCTGATTTCATACAACATGCACTGCAGCTAGGCACATCTGTCTCCCCCTAGCATTAAAGATTAATGGTGCAAGCAAGCGTGCATCTGATGTTTCCGTTGTGTAAGTTCTCTCTGTCTGTGTGTGTGTATGTGAGCAAGCGATGTAGCGTTGACTAATTGAGGCTTAGATGCAATTAACTGTTCCGTCTCTTCTTTGTAGCTCTACACAGAGAAGCAGGGAGCGGTGGTAGCTCACTGTGCTGCCTTTGTCTTGATGCAAGACCGGGCTCAGAGCTTGTGGTCATACTAATTTGAGAATAAAAATGAACACCAAGGTTAAGTATCTTCAAAAGCCTGAACAAACCAATGGATGACCAGACGAGAGGCACGGAATCTCTAAGTCTGGTAGACGTGTGAGGTCTGAAGCAATCACTTCGCATTAACCTCCCAAACAACTATGTCCTTGGGAAATCATTTCTCTGTCTCTTTTTTTAGTTGTGTATGTTTCCTGTCGACATTCATTTGATGCTCTTGTACGTGACTGAAAGCCCTCTTTGGTGAAAGGGATGACGCCTTGGTCCTCTAGCAATCCATTAGTGTGTCTGTATATCAATGTTTCCGTGTGAAGACTGAGATCCTGGTGCTCTACTGATGCTCTGTAGTTTAAAGGCTAAGTGAGAAGTGCTATAGAACCACGGCTGCCGAACAACATCACAGTGAGAACGCAGCAAACTGCTGAGAGCAAGATCGAGATTGAGTGTGTGTTCGTGTGTGAGTGTGACAGTAGTAGTGCGAGTGCCAGGGGTTTACTCACCGTGGTGTACGACCCGTTTCAGTCCCTGGATGATGGGCTCTACGGCTGGATTGTCTCGCCGCCCCACCTGACGACACCGAACAAGAGACAGGCTCTTTTACAACACAGCCCAGAACAGCAGTTACAGTACCCACACTCAGTTCAGCGTGCTCCTAATTTATTACCAATATTCCCAGTGTCCTATTTACGCTTAGATGAGTGGGGGGGTAAAACGGTGTTGGGACTCCTCCCTAACTCAGGTCAGTCCAATGAGAGTAAAAGTATCTGAGTGTAAATGAGAGTAAATGTAGCTAAGCATTGAATGTGGAAAATAATATGAACCCCCTTAGCGACCATTCACACAGCCTAAGGGAACCAAAAGCAGCTCCTCCTCATCGATTAAAGATGGTAAACTGGTGTGTGTGTGTGTGTCCTGCTCTGTAAAATGCAATTCAGCAGGATAAATGTGTGCGCGTGCTGATGCTAATTGCTGTAAGCGATAGGCTGTCAAAAACACAGTGGTAGCATTTAGGTCTTCATACACACAAGGTCCATCACTGTCTATCCACAGACCTACATAGGAACACCTGTGTCCCCATTCCAACCTGCCTGCTTCTCTGATCGGAGAGAGAAAGGACCCTGGCCTAGCCACTCTGTGTGGCTCTGAGTGCTTCAGTAGAGTGCTTCCTAAGTAATAGACCGCATTGCCATAGTAGAACTAGAAATAGAACATCTGATAGACAGAGCGGAGTGAACCTTGATCTAGTCAGTGATTACCGTGGGTGTAAGCTGGAGAGTGATGAGCTGGAGTGTTGGTGCTGGGTTAAGCGCACACGTGCAAACAAACAGGGAAAGAAAGTGGAGCTCTCCTCCTTGAGGGTGCTCGGTTGAAGCTTCATCATTTGAGGTTTCATTTAATTGCAGAAATAAAATGTTGTTGGTCCCATGTTTCATGAGCTGAAATAAAATATCCCAGAAATGTTCATCCCTGTTAGTGAGCATTTCTCCTTTGCCAAGATAACCCATCTACCTGACATGTGTGGCATATCAAAAAGTTGATTTAACAGCATGATAATTACACAGGTGCACCTTGTGCAAGGGACAATAAAAGGCCATTCTAAAATGTGCAGTCTTGTCACAACACAATGCCACAGATATCTCAAGTTGAGGGAGTGTGCAATTTTGGCATTCTGAGTGCAGGAATGTCCACCAGAGCTGTTGCCAGAAAATTGACTGTTAATTTCTCTACCATAAGCCACCTCTCCAACATCATTTTAGAGAATGTGTAACCATGCAGACCATGTGTAACCACGCCAGCCCAGGACCTCCACCTCCGGGTTCTTCACCTGCAGGATCATCTGAGAGCAGCCACCGTACAGCTGATGAAACTGTGGTTTGCACAACTCAATAATTTCTGTACAAACTGTCAGAAACGCTCATCTGTCTGCTCATCGTCCTCACCTGGGTCTTGACCTTACTCCAGTTCGGCGTCATAACCGACTTCAGTGGGCAAATTGCTCACCTTTGAGGGACACTGGCACACTGGAGAAGTGTGCTCTTCACGGATGAATTCTGATATGGCGTTGGGTGGACGAGCGGTTTGCTGACGTTGTGAACAGAGTGCCCAATGGTGTTGGTGGGGTTATGGTATGGAAAGGCATAAGCTACGGACAACAAACACAATTACATTGTGTCGATGGCAATTTGAATGCAGATACCGTGATGAGTTCCTGAGGGCCATTGTTGTGCCAACAGATGCATATCTGTATTCCCAGTCATGTGAAATCCATAGATTAGGGCCTAATACATTTATTTAAATAGACAGATTTTTTTTTATATGAACTGTAACTCAGTCAAACCTTTGAAATTGTTGCATGTTGCGTTTATATTTTTGTTCAGCATAGAATACCACTAATTGCCCAATATTTTTTTTTTAACAAACCAGGTACTAAGATACTTTTCCATTAGGGAACGAGAAATATTCCTTGATGTTTACAACTGAAAATCAACTGGAGGCCATTTACTATCCTTCAGAAATATTCCTGGAGTGTGAGGCTGGCTGTGCTAGTCTTTAGGGAAGCCTGCGGTACGGTAAGTTAGAACAAAGTGGTGGCTTAAGGGGATAGCGGAAGAGGAACCCCTTGCTCTCTGACTCTGTCTGTAGTTGTCTTTCACCGTAATGTCTCCCTGGAGACATCTGTCTGTCTGTCGGACTGCCTGCCTGCCTGTCTGTGGCACTGACAGAGAGTCACAGCTCTCAGGAGACGGACAATGTGTGTGTGCGAATGAGTGAGAGAGACACAAAGAAACAGAGAGCGAGACAGAGAAACAGAGAGAGACCGAGAGAGACTGTTATCTATAAAAGGGATATGGGAAGTTGGAAGGAAAGAGACGACAAATAATAAAGATATCATGTGCCTCGAGAGCTAGCAGCTTTCAAATCAGTGTACTGTTGTTCATATCTCCTAATAAGCACTGTATTCCAGGCCTCTGCCCGTTAAATTGTGTTTGGGAACAACTGAGACCAAGAGAACTCTTCAAACAACAACACAGCCCAAAGCCAGTATTACAGTACCTCAAAAAACACAGCCATCGCAGCAATGATGCGCTTCTCCTTGATGGCTGCACTGAGACTGTCAAAGTCATCTGAGTTGTACAGGTATATCTGCATCTGTGAGCGGAGGGGGAGAGAGAGAGGGGAGAGAGAGAGCAGACAGAACGTTAGAGGTGTACACACAGTGTACACACAGCCTTAACTGTCTTAACTGTCTCTTGAGTGACTCTGGCATGTCAGAAGAAATCACAAAACATATTTCCTCTCAGCAGGATGTTTTGCAAATAAAGAGTACAGATTTTGATGGTTATATATATATATATATATATATATATATATATAAGTATTTGTTGAAAATGACTTTCTCCTCATTTCCTCTTCTCTGTCATTCGTTCTCTCACACAAACCAACTGTAAATCACACATCCCAGCCTTAAACTGTAATGCTGTATCCTACTGTCCTTACAGTAACATAATCTCCCATCCCAGTGCTGTATCCTACTGTCCTTACAGTAACATAATCTCCCATCCCAGTGCTGTATCCTACTGTCCTTACAGTAACAATCTCCCATCCCAGTGCTGTATCCTACTGTTCTTACAGTAACAACCTCCCATCCCAGTGCTGTATCCTACTGTTCTTACAGTAACAATCTCCCATCCCAGTGCTGTATCCTACTGTTCTTACAGTAACATAATCTCCCATCCCAGTGCTGTATCCTACCGTTCTTACAGTAACAATCTCCCATCCCAGTGCTGTATCCTACTGTTCTTACAGTAACATAATCTCCCATCCCAGTGCTGTATCATACTGTTCTTACAGTAACATAATCTCCCATCCCAGTGCTGTATCCTACCGTTCTTACAGTAACAATCTCCCATCCCAGTGCTGTATCCTACTGTTTTTACAGTAACATAATCTCCCATCCCAGTGCTGTATCCTACTGTTCTTACAGTAACATAATCTCCCATCCCAGTGCTGTATCCTACTGTTCTTACAGTAACATAATCTCCCATCCCAGTGCTGTATCCTACTGTTCATACAGTAACATAATCTCCCATCACCGTGCTGTATCCTACTGTTCTTACAGTAACATAATCTCCCATCCCAGTGCTGTATCCTACCGTTCTTACAGTAACATGGTGAGCAGGGATCCACAGTGGGATTATACTCTTCTCATGCACTAAGATCTAACCGTGGGTCATGCTCTAATGCTTTTAATCACAGCTCCCATATGTGTCTACTCTGAGGCAAAAACATGTAGGTCTATGTGTGTGCGTGGTGTATGTACCACAACGCTGGGAGAGAACAGCACCATTAAAAAAGTTCTAGGCAAGATATAATCAAAACTCAACCAAAGTTTTGAAAACAAACAAACTCCTCACTCAAACTGAATATAAAAGATACCCTCTCATCAAACGGCTGTGGCCGCCATGTCCTGATCTCACCCTGTTTGTTTGTACCATGACTCCCAACTCGTCTGTTGCTCCCTCCCTCCCTAGGCTCTCTAGAGTCTTTAATCATATGAGTAGGCACTGAGCAATGTCCAGGGTTCTAGATGAACTTGTGGCACTGGTGCGCCCAACTTTTTCAGTTGATGTTACCAGCACATGATTTGGTTGCACCAATTTTTTGCCAGTGCGCACCTATAATGACATAACCAATCGACCTACATAGCGGTAATCATTTATTTGAATCGTAAATCTCTATTGATGAACTGGGTAAATCAAGATGTAGCCTATGCCTATTCACAATACAGGTGAATGTATATGCAATAGGAGTGTGTGCATGCTTTGAGTTGTGGCTGATTTCATGGGGCTACAGATGAAAAACAATCTGTTTCCCTTCGATCTGGGAATTATTTTATTGTACTGATCCATAACATTTGCATTGGAGGAGCAATCTCTTCTTTTATAAAAGTGTGCTCTGTCTCTGATGATGTCATTCACAGACACACAGTGAAGGAGACAGAAGAGAATGAATAACGTTTTGGGCAATGACCATGGTTTTTGATGACAATCAGCTTTGAAATCAGCATACGGTATTTAGCCTTGTGGTTTGCACAAACAAAATACTAGTGAATTGATGTTAGCTTCAGCTGTAAGCAAGGAAAGTTAGCCTACAAAGCTGGAAGCTACTGGTATCTTCTTGCATTGTAAAGTGTTCTAGACTGTAATGGACATTGTTTAATGAACAGTCATTAAGACGCAACATTTCTACATGCCTTGTTGCATTATTAAAGTGCACTAACTTCTGTGCAGCATGAGTGGAGAGCTAAATTGATGCAGCCCACACTTCCAATGATAAGCAGTGGTTCCTCAGGACAGGCTAAATTCGGCAATGAGTCAGTGGCGCAGGCAAGGAGCAGGCGGTCGCGCTATACAGGGACATCGGCTGCGCTGATAGACAGACTTGATACTCTCTCAATCAGTAGATGACGTGAGACACATTTTTTCATGGTCTAGTATCGAAAAAGGAACAAGGTTTCGGGATACCAAAATCAAATCAAATCAAATTGTATTGGTCACATACACATGGTTAGAAGACGTTCGTGCGAGTGTAGCGAAAAGCCTTGTGCTTCTCGTTCCAACAGCGTCGTAATATCTAACAAGTAATCTAACAAATTCACAACGACTACTTTATACACACAAATGCAAAGGGATGAATAAGAGCATGTACATAAAAATATATGGATGAGCAATGGCCGTGCGGCATAGGCAAGATGCAGTAGATGGTAGAATACAGTATACAGTATACAGTTGAGGTCGGAGGTTTACATACATTTAGGTTGGAGTCATTAAACTTTCAACCACTCCACAAATTTCTTGTTAACAAACTATAGTTTTGACAAGTCGGTTTACCTTGTGCATGACACAATACATTTTTCCAACAATTGTTTACAGACAGATGATTTCACTTATAATTCACTGTATCACAATTCCAGTGGGTCAGAAGATTACATACACTAAGTTGACTATGCCTTTAAACAGCTTGGAAAATTCCAGAAAATTATGTCATGGCTTTAGAAGCTTCTGATAGGCTAATTGACATCATTTGAGTCAATTGCAGGTGTACCTGTAGGTGTATTTCAAGGCCTACCTTCAAACTCAGTGCTTATTTGCTTCACATCATGGGAAAATCAAAAGAAATCAGCCAAGCTCTCAGAAAAAAATGTAGACCTCCACAAGTCCATCCTGGTTCATCCTTGGGAGCAATTTCCAAACGCCTGAAGGTACCAAGTTCATCTGTACAAACAATAGTAGGCAAGTATAAACACCATGGGACCACGCAGCCGTCATACCACTCCGGACTGAGACGTGTTCTGTCTCCTAGAGATGAACGTACTTTGGTGCAAATCAATCCCAGAACAACAGCAAAGGACCTTGTGAAGATACTGGAGGAAACAGGTACAAAAGTATCTATAACCAAAGTAAAACAAGTCGAATGTAGACATATTCCTTGCTCAGCAAGGAAGAAGCCACTGCTCCAAAACGGCCATTAAAAAAGCCAGACTACGGTTTGCAACTGCACATGGGGACAAAGATCGTACTTTTTGGAGAAATGTCCTTGGTCTGATGAAACAAAAATAGAACTGTTTGGCCATACTGACCATCGTTATGTTTGGAGGAAAAAGAGGGAGGCTTGCAAGCCAAAGAACACCATCCCACGGGGGTGGCAGCATCATGTTGTGGGGGGGCTTTGATGCAGTAGGGACTGTTGCACTTCACAAAATAGATGGCATCATGAGGCAGGAAAATTATGTGGATATATTGAAGAAAAATCTCAAGACATCAGTCAGGAAGTTTAAGTTGGTAAAAAAAGGGTCTTCCAAATGGACAATGACCCCAAGCATACTTCCAAAGTTGTGGCAAAATGGCTTAAGGACAACAAAGTCAAGGTATTGAAGTGGCCTTCACAAAGTCCTGACCTAAATCCTATAGAAAATATGTGGGCAGAACTGAAAAAGCATGTGCGAGCAAGGATGCCTACAAACCTGACTCAGTTACACCAGCTCTGTCAGGGGGAATAGAACAAAATTCACCCAACTTATTGTGGGAAGCTTGTGGAAGGCTACCCGAAACGATAGACCCAAGTTAAACAATTTAAAGGCAATGCTACCAAATACTAATTGAGTGTATGTAAACTTCTGACCCAGAAATAAAAGCTAAAATAAATAATTCTCTCTACTATTATTCTGACATTTCACATTCTTAAAATAAAGTGGTGATCCTAACGGACCCAAGACAGGGAATTCTTTACTAGGATTAAGTGTCAGCAATTGTGAAAAACTGAGTTTAAATGTTTTTGGCTAAGGTGTATGTAAACTTCTGACTTCAACTGTATATGTATATTAATGTATATGGCATTAATTAAAGTGACTAGTGATACCTTTAAATGTATTAAAGTGGCCAGAGATTTGAGTCTGTATGTAGGCAGCAGCCACTCTATGTTAGTGATGGCTGTTTATCAGTCTGATGGCCTTGAGATAGAAGCTGTTTTTCAGTCTCTCTTTCCCAGCTTTGATGCACTTGTACTGACCTCGCCTTCTGGATGATAGCGGGGTGAACATGCAGTGGCTCGGGTGGTTGTTTTCCTTGATGATCTTTTGGTCTTTCTGTGACATCGGATGCTGTAGGTGTCCTGGAGGGCAGGTAGTTTGCCCCGATGACGCGTTGTGCAGACCGCACAACCCTCTGGAGAGCCTTGCTGTTGTGGGCGAAGCAGTTGACATATCAGGCGGTGATACAGCCCGACAGGATGCTCTTGATTGTGCATCTGTAAACGTTTGTGTGTTTTAGGTGACAAGCCAAATTTCTTCAGCCTCCTGAGGTTTAAGAGGCGCAGTTGCGCCTTCTTCACCACACTGTCTGTATGAATGGACAATTTCAGTTTGTCTGTGATGTGTACGCCTAGGAACTTAAAACTTCTCACCTTCTCCACTACTGTCCTATCAATGTGGATGGGTGGTTGCTCCCTCTACTGTTTCCTGAAGTCCACAATCATCTCCTTTGTTTTGTTGATGTTGAGTGAAAGGTTAATTTCCTGACACCTCAGTCCGATGGCCCTCACCTCCTCCCTGTAGGCCATCTCATCGTTGTTGGTAATCAAGCCTACCACTGTAGTGTCATCTGCACACTTGATGATTGAGTTGGAGGCGTGCATGGCCACGCAGTCATGGGTGAACAAGGAGTACAGGAGAGGACTGAGAATGCACCCTTGTGGGGCCCTAGTGTTGAGGATCAGCAGGGTGGAGATGTTGTTTCCTATCCTCACCACCTGGGGGCGGCCCGTCAGAAAGTCCAAGACCCAGTTGCACAGGACGAGGTTGAGACCCAGGGTCTTGAAGTTAATGATGAGTTTGGAGGGTACTATGGTGTGAACAGCATTCTTACATAGGTATTCCTCTTGTCCAGATGGGATAGGGCAATGTGCAGTGTGATGGCGATTGCGTAGTCTGTGGACCTATTCGGGCAGTAAGCAAATTGAAGTGGGTCTAAGGTCTCAGGTAGGGTGGAAGTGATATAATCCTTGACTAGTCTGTCAAAGCACTTCATGATGACAGAAGTGAGTACTGCGGGGCGATAGTCATTTAGTTCAGTTACCTTAGTTTTCTTGGGAACAGGAATGGTGGCCATCTTGAAGCATGTAGACACAGCAGACTGGGATAGCGATTGATTGAATATCCGTAAACACACCAACCAGCTGGTCTGCGCTTGTTCTGAGGACCCGGCTAGGGATGCCATCTGGGCTGGCAGCCTTGCGAGGGTTAACACGTTTAAATGTTTTACTCACAATGGCCACGGTGAAGGAGAGCCCACAGGCTTTGGTAGCAGGTCGTTTAAGTTGTTTAATATGTCTGGGAGCAAGACGTCGATGTCTGTGACGGGGCTGGTTTTCTTTTTTAATCAGTGATTGACTGTAGACCCTGCCACATACGTCTCCTGTTTGAGCCGTTGAATTGTGACTCTACTTTGTCTCTATACTGACGCTTTACTTGTTTGATTGCCTTGCGGAGAGAATAGCTACACTGTTTATATTCGGTCATATTTCCAGTCGCCTTGCCATGTTGGAAAGCAGATGGAAAGTGGTGGTTCGTGCTTTCAGTTTGCACGAATGCTGCCATCATTCCACGGTTTCTGGTTAGGGAAGGTTTTAATAGTCACAGTGGGTACAACACCGATGAACTTGCTAATAAACTCGCTCACCGAGTCAGCGTATACATTAATGTTATTGTCTGAGGCTATCCGGAACATATCCCAGTCCATGTCATCGAAGTAATCTTGAAGCGTGGAATCCGATTGGTCAGACCAGCATTGGATAGACCTGAGCACGGGCATTTCCTGTTTCAGTTTCTGTCTGTAGGCTGGGAGCAACAAAATGGAGTCATGGTCAGAGTTGCCAAAGGGAGGGCAGGGGAGGGCTTTGTTTGCATCGCGGAAGTTCAAGCAGCAATGATCCAGAATGCTACCAGCTCGTGTCGTGCATTCAATATGCTGATAGAATTTAGTTTCCTTGTTTTCAGATTAGCCTTGTTAAAATCCCAAGCTACAATAAATGCAGCCTCAGGATATGTGGTTTCCAGTTTGCATAGAGTCCAATGAAGTTCTTTCAGGGACGTCGAGGTGTCTGCCTGGGGGGGATATACACGGCTGTGACTATAATCGAAAACAATACTCTTGGCAGATCATGCGGTCAGCATTTGATTGTAAGGAATTCTAGGTCAGGTGAACAAAAGGACTTGAGTTCCTGTATGTTGTTATGATTACACCATGAGTGGTTATCATAAGGCATACACCCCCGCCCTTCTTCTTACAAGAGAGATGTTTGTTTCTGTCGGCGTGATGCGTGAAGATACCAGGTGACTGTACCGACTCTGACAACATATCCGGTGTGAGCCATGTTTCCGTGAAACAGAGAATGTTCCAATCACTGATGTCTCTCTGGAAGGCAACTCGGTGCCCTAATTTCGTCCACCTTGTGGTCTAGAGATTGGACATTGGCGAGTAATATGCTCGGGAACCGGTGGATGATGTGCTCGCCTTCTAAGCCTGACCAGTAGGCTGCTCTGTCTGCCTCTCCTGTGGTAACCCCATTGTTTTGGGTCAGCCTCTTGGATAAGATCCCATGTCCAGGGTGGAGGTCCGAACAAAGGATCCTCTTCGGGAAAGTCGTATTCCTCGTCGTAATGTTGGTAAGTTGACGTCGCTTTTATATCCAATAGTTCTTCCCGGCTGTATGTAATAACATTTGAGATTTTCTGGGCTAACAATGTAAGAAATAATACATTAAAAAACAAATTACTGCATAGCTTCGTAAGGACCTGAAGCGAGGCGACCATATCTGTCGGCACCATGTCTATCCATTCAACACTTAAACGAAAAATCCATCCAAAAACTATATATCTTGGTATTTGTTTCATTAGTCCATTGTTGATATAGTCCCAAATGTTTTGCTTGTGAGCAATCAAGATTTTGAGAATATAACATTCAAAATATGGGAATACAGTAGTATGATGCATTTTGCATCATATGATGCTATGTTTTGCATCATATAATGCTAAATCTATCATACCAGCTGTATTTCGGTATTTTTGAAGTTTTATATCTGGAAAACTTGATTGCTGACAGCAAAACATTATGGGAATATATCAATGTATTCTTTTCACTGGCACCCTGCGACCAATTCAAATTTGGTGTCGCACTGTCAAGTCAAAGGGTTGCAAAAGCGAGTGTTTTGGTTGTAGTCTTGAAACCTGCTTGTTGCTCCTCTCTTCCAGGAATAATTGAATGATTCAGCCATCAGAAAGCCATGAACATTATCTACTGGGACAGTAGATAATGCTCAGGAATGGTCCTCTGTCTGGAGCATTAATACACACACAAGGCTTTATGAATTATACATAAGCTATTGCACATGATTAAAATATGTTTGGTTGCCACAGACGCAAACAAATGTGTCCTCATGGTTTGGATCAAGTTTATAGGATCTGGTTGAGGCAAGACTTCCTTTGCAAGAAGAACAGCTACACTCGTCAGTCACGTGAGACTACATATAGGGCTTCCTCCAATGAGGTTGAACCTGGTTTACACTCACCGTGTCCACTGCGGATCAAACCGACAGTGGCAAGATAAAAGTATGTGAACCCTTTGGAATTACCTGGATTTCTGCATAAATTGGTTGTAACATTTTATCTGATCTTTGTTTAAGTCACAACAATAGACAAACACAGTGTGCTGAAACTAATAACACACAAGTTATTGTATTTTTCTTTTCTTTTTCTATAATTGAATATATAATTTAAACTTTCACAGTGTAGGTTGGAAAAAGTATGTGAACCACTAGGCTAATGACTTCTCCTAAAGCTGATTGGAGTCAGGAGTCAGCTACCCCCGAGTCCAATCAATGAGAAGAAATTAGAGATGTTGGTTAGAGCTGGCCTGCCCTATAAGAAAAACTCACAAAATGTGAGTTTGCTATTCACAAGAAGCATTGCCTGATGTGAACCATGCCTTGAACAAAAGAGATCTCAGAAGAGCTAATATTAAGAATTGTTGACTTGCATAAAACTGGAAAGGGTTACAAAAGTATTTCTAAAAGCCATGATGTTCATCAGTCCACGTTAAGACAAATTGTCTACAAATGGAAAGTTCAGTACTGTTGCTACTCTCCCTAGGAGTGGCCATCCTGCAAAGATGACTGCAAGAGCACAGCGCAGAATGCTCAATGAGGGTAAGAAGTGTCAGCTAAAGACTTACAGAAATCTCTGGAACATTCTAACATCTGTTGACGAGTCTACGATTCGTAAAACACTAAACAAGAAAGGTGTTCATGGGAGGACACCACTGTCCAAAAAAAAGTTGTTGCACGGGACTGCTTTGCTGCCTCGGGGCCTGGACAGCTTGCTATCATCGAAGGAAAAATGAATTCCCAAGTTAATCAAGACATTTTGCGGGAGAATAAGGCTATCCATCCGCCAATCAAAGCTCAACAGAAGTTGGGTGATGTAACAGGACACCGATCCAAAACACCGAAGTAAATCAACAACAGAATGGCTTCTACAGAAGAAAATACAAATTCTGGAATAGACCAGTCCTGACCTCAACCTGATTGAGATGCTGTGGCATGACCTCAAGAGAGCAGTTCACACCAGACATCCCAAGAATATTGCTGAACTGAAACAGTTTTGTAAAGAAGAATGGTCCAAAATTCCTCCTGACCATTGTACAGGTCTGATCAGCAGCTACAGAAAACGTTTGGTTGAGGTTATTGCTGCCAAAGGAGGATCAACCATTTATTAAATCCAAGGGTTCACATACTTTTCCCACCCTGCACTGTGAATGTTTACATAGTGTGTTCAATAAAGACATGAAAGCTTATAATTGTTTGTGTGTTATTAGTGTAAGCAGACGGTGCTTATCTATTGTTGTGACTTAGATGACGATCAGATTACATTTTATGACACATTTATTCAGAAATCCAGATATTTCCAAAGGGTCCACATACTTTTTCTTGCCACTGTATATTATAGATATTACATTATATTGTACTCTGCTTGTCTTCACACTATACCTAGCTTAACAACTCAATACAAGCTAAGCTCAACCATCAATATCCTAGTGAAGCACCTGCCAGAAAACATGCAACAGGACACTCAAACAATTCCCTAGACAACCAAGGTTGCTGTTGACGACAGATTGCATTGCGCAGAAAATAAAAAACAGTACATCCTTTAATACATATAACGGGTACTAAGGCAAGTGGTCCAACCCAGCTAATTAAATGTAATCCCATTCCTCAAGAGTTCCTTTAACTGCAGTCCTTAATGGCGCCAATTTGTTGTCTGTCTGAAAAGCTAGCAGAGCAATGGCTATCTATCACACACTAATGTTATACACATACACAGACACACCGTGCATGCACATGCGGGCGGACACACAAACACACACAAAGCAATGGCCATCCATCAGCGTTCAAATGTTATTAGCTACATTAGCCAATTAGCTGAGTTGCTTAAGCCCCCCAGGCTTCATTCCTACACACACACACACACACACACACACACACACACCACTCCTGTCAAGGGTGCACTTAGAGCAAACCTGATTCTCAATTATCAAATACTTTCATAGTGATAAAAATGGCACCAATCTTAACAGATGTAGCTATATAAAATGGCGCCCTCCCGAATGGACGCCGTTTTGTGAGCTCTGACCCAGTTATGCTATTTTATTTTCTTTCTCAATGTATCAACTATCATTTCTTACATTTTTTACAACCGACATCAGTTTTGAACATCAGTTCGGAAGTTACTTACCTCAATTTGGGCATCAACTTTGACTCATCTGCCCTGGGCTCTTACTATAATTCCGACCCAATTTTCAGGCTACCCTGCTAACCATTTCGACAACTTCCGGCCAAATTCAAATTAAATTACTATAAATATGAAACTTCCATGAAATCACAAGTGCAATACATCAAAATAAAGCTTAACTTGTTGTTAATCCAGCCGCCATGTCAGATTTCAAAAAGGCTTTGCGGCGAAAGCAAACCATGCGATTATCTGAGGACAGCGCCCAGCACACAAATGCATAACAAACCATTTTCAACCAGGGAGTCAGAATTAGCGATATAATATATGCCTTACCTTTAAAGATCTTCTTCTGTTGGCACTCCAAAAGGTCCCAGTTACATTACAAATGGTCCTTTTTTTCGATAAACTCCTTCTTTATATCCATAAAAACTCAGTTTAGCTGGTGCGCTTCAGTCAATAATCCACTTGGTTCCCTCCTTCAAAATGCATACAAAATGAATCCCAAACCTTACCAATAAACTTATACAAACAAGTCAATCAACGTTTATAATCAAACCTTAGGTACCCTAATACGCAAATAAACAATAGAATTTAAGACAGAGAATTGTTTACCGGAGAAAAATACCAAAGAACGCACTCTCATTTACGCACTTGGAAGCACTACAGCCAAAATGGGAGCCACCTGGAAAAACAAAAATTTCTGGCTCATTTTTCCAAAAACCAGCCTGAAACTCTTTATAATCTAGTGGAAGCCCTAGGAACTGCAATCGGGAATGATTTCACCCTATTATAAAAGTGCCAGCCATTGAAATCAGTGGTAGGATGAATTGTTTTGGGGGTGGATGGTTCGTCCTCTGGGTTTCGCCTGCCATTCCAGTTCTGTTATACCCACAGACATAATTTGAACAAATCTCCCAATTATATGCATTTCCTCACTTCTGGGCCTGAGTAGCAGGCAGTTTACTTTGGGCATGCTTTTCATCCGGACGTCAAAATACCGCTCCCTATCCCAAAGAAGTTAAGGCAAAAGGAGAACCGGCCACCTCTTCCCTTCTTTCTATTGGCCTATGTTCATTCACGTGATAATAAGATGGATGACCTCCAATCGTGGATTTGCTACCAATGGCACTGTTGAAAATGCTATATTCTCTGCTCTTCTGAAACATGGCTCTCGGGCAAGATACCCCACCATGACTATCCAACTCAATGGATTCTCCATTCACTGTGCCGAACAGGAGAGTGGAGTAGGGGAAGTCGAGGGGGGGAGGGGTTTGCCTCTTCATCAACAACTGGTGTGTTTACTCGAGCGTGGTGGAAGTGTTGACCCATTGTTCACCCGTCTTGGAATACCTGATGGTCAAATGCTCACCCTTTCACCTCCCAAGGGGTTTTTCAGCTGTTATTGTGATGGTTGGATATATTCCACCTCAGGACAAGAAAAAAAAACAAGCTGTACGAGAGTATAACCAAGCAAGAAAACGTACAATATATCCAGAGGCAGCTTTTCTGGTTGCTGGTGGTTTTAATTCCGCGTCATTAAGACATGCGATGCACAACTTCCGTCAACACTTCTCCCTCACCACTAGGGGCAATAACGTCCTAAACCACTGTTACTCTACCCACAAACAAGCATAAAAGGCCTTCGCTCGTCTGCCATTCGACAAATCAGATCATGACTTCGCACTCCTGCTTCTTTTTTTTTACCAGCAGGAGCTCAAACAGGAATTGCCCGTGACTCGCTCCATTGAGAATTGGTCTCCAGAATCAGAGATCATGCTACAGGACTGCTTCACTAGCGCTGATTGGAATATGTTTCGGGACTCCGCCGATAACGTCGACGAGCTAAACACTTCACCAGCTTCATTAGGAAATGCATCTGCGATGTTTTCCCCACAGTTAAGGTTCACTGCTTCCCCAATCGAAAGCCCCTGATTAGCACTGAGGTTGGTGCTAAACTAAAGGACAGGGCTACCGCACACAGGGCTATCGCAGACAATCCTGATGCTATGACTGAGGACAGGAACAAGTACAAGAAGTCCCGCTATGACCTCCACAGAGTCATGAAACGAGCAAAAGGACAATATAGGAATAAGGTGGAATCATATTACACAGGCTCTGACACCTGCCAAGTGTGGCAGGTGATACAGTCTATTACGGATTACAAAGGAAGACCCAGCCGTGACCTTCCCAACGATGCTTCTCCACCAGATGAACTCAATGCATTTCAGGCACACTTTGACAAGAACAATATCGTGCCGGGTGTGAGGGCCACCACCGCCCCCAGAATATTGAGTGATCTCGCTCGCCGAGGTCGACGTGGGTAAAGACTATTTAGGTCAATCGCCGCAAGGCCCGATGGTATTCCAAGGCGTGTTCTCAGAGCAGGCGCAGAACAACTGGCAAGTATATTAATGGTAATGTTCAAGCTCTCCTTGTCCCAGTCTGTAATCACCACATGTTTTAAGATGACCACCATCATTCCTGTTCCCAAAAATTCTAAGGCTTCATGCCACAATGACTACAGCCTTGAGAAAGGCTGGTTATGGCCCACATCAACTCCACCATCCCAGACACCCTAGACCCACTCTAATTTGCATACCACCCGAACAGATCCACAGAAGACACAATCTCAATTGCACTCCACACTGCCTTCACCCATCTAGATAAGAATAATACCTATGTGAGAATGCTGTTCATTGACTACAGCTCAGTGTTCAACACCATTGTCCCCTCCAAGCTCGTCCCCAAGCTTAGGACACTGGGATGGAACACTGCCCTCTGCAACTGGATCTTTGACTTCCTGACAGGCTGACCCCAAGTGGTGAGGCAACATTCCCTCCGCCACGCTGACCCTCAACACGGGGCCCCACAGTGGTGTGTGCTTAGTCCCCTCCTGTACTCCTTGTTCAGCCACAACTGCGTGGCTATGCACGACTCCAACACCATCATCAAGCACGCCCCCATCCACATCGACAGGGCTGCAGTGGATCGAGGGCTTCAAGTTCGGCCCTCAAATCTATTCCATTATCCCTGCACATGTTAAATATGGTACTGTAACTGACCTTCTATATAATATGCTTACCAACCTTATTTATATATATATCAAGTGTGCTTTTGTTATATCTTGTTATTTTTAGCATTACATTGTTATTGATTACTGCATTGTTGGGGTCAGAGCTAGCAAGAAATGCATTTCACTGTACTTGTACATGTGACAATACAAAGGAACATAGGGAACATAAAAGTCCTACTGAATCAGTTAGTTCCAGTCAGTGATGTAAGAGTGCCGATGTTACAGTTTCACGTCAAGTCATACGTTCATAGTGATAAAAAGGGGGAACTACTACAACAAATGTTACTATAATGGACATAGCACATACAAATCACATTGATTCAGGTTAAGTTGAAGTCATGACATAGGCTAAGCAGCTTAATGTTACAGCTAGCTTTAAGTCAAGCCATTGGGTGACTTGTCATGGCACCTTTAACATACAAAAACATTGCAATGAAGGGCATAACATTGAAATAGGCCCAAGTAGAAGTCTGGTGAAGTTAGTGGTGGGATAACGTCAAGTGTAAGCGGCGCTACAATGCTACAGCTAAAAGTCAAGACAAGGGTCATTGTGTAAGTGAAACGTAAACAGACTGGTGTGATTCACCTTATATGGCCGGTGTGACTATGACCCATCAGATAGTCATCGGTCACATACCATGTTGTGTTCCCATGTTGTCCATGTATTATTACTGTCTGTGGGGCCAATGGGAGGAAACCAACAGCCATAAAACAACATCATGTTTCTATCATTTAACAGGAAATGCCCAAGCAGTCATTAGTGCTACCTCATTTGAAAGAAATACATGCAATGTTAATGAGACCTTGTTGTTCACATTTCAAAGCAAGCATAGGCTCTTCAGAAAAGGGTGTCTGTAATTAAAAGATTAGATGTAGCTGAGCACTGAAAGTGAATAAGACCGATTTAGACTTAAAGAGGAACTGAGTGTTTTAACACCATTAAATATAGTTAAAATCTGATTATATACAAGAATATTACATTTATTTGTTAAATTATCTATCAAGAGAGCTCAAATATGGTCACGTCTCACATTTTTCACAATATTTGGGAATGACGTATAGTCTGATATTTGTGAAAATTCAATAACAGAGTGGAAAAGAGACCATGCTTTTGGGCAATTAATAGACACGGCAGTAAATCAAAACGAATCAAAATGTTTCAGTCTTGTCCAGGCCAGGACTCTACACAGACCGGTGCACCATAACCAATCAGAGCTTCAGTAGGCCTATATGAAAATAGGCCATTACCACATATGGGCCTGTGCCAATCACTTTGAACTGAACAGTGTGTTTACAGGCAACAGCAACAAATATAGATTATTATCAAAGCAGTCGCAAAAGCCATAAAATAACGTTACATCTGAATAGCTTTCTGCAAACATGTAAATACCACAGGAATCATCTTACGTTTGGGAACTTAACAGTCCTATTGATCAAACAACCAACAGGAAGGCTCTCAATCAACGATTGTTTTTTATTTGTATTATTAATTATTAACCCATCCACCACTTCTTAGGACAGATCTTTTTTTAAATATTTGTATTTTGTTTTTTTTTATAGCTTTTCTGCTTACATATACATTTTAAATACACCTTTTGCATATATGGTACCTTTTATATACAACAATCACATAACAATAATACATACTGTTCAATACCACCCCTCACCCACTCTCAGCCCAACCCACCTATCACCATAGATCACCCTCGTTTGGTTTCCATGTGACATATATTTTTCAATTGCACTGTGATGTTTTACATACATTTTGAACCATTCTGATTGTATAGTATCCACAGATTGTGAGCGAAAGATGAAAACCTTTCCTACAAGTATTATATTATTTATTGACTGACTATGGCTTTCCAAAATCGCCCAACACTGCTATTTGTAAGGTTAATTTTAAGTGAATGTTGTGACTTTTTTAAATCATTCCTGAACCTGTGACCAGAAACAAGTTACATAGAGGTAATACCAGAATAAATTATCTAGTGATTCTGTCTCTTCGCAGCAAAATCTACAGAGCTGAGATTGTTGTTTGCCCCATATATACACACCATTCTGTAGGTGGCAAGAATTTTGTATAATAATTTTAATTGGAAAACTCGAAGTGTTGAATCAAGTGTGGTTTTTTGTATCAGTTCATAAACCATGTGCCATGGAATCAGTATATCGAAAATCTCTTCCCATTTATTTTGCAACCTTTATGGCGCAGCTGTCAACATGTTTGTCCTCAAATGAAACTGGTATATTTTTACCTTAATGACAATTATTTTCAGACAATTTGTATCTTTAAAATATGGCAGACAAACAGGTTCCCTACCTTGTCCCTCTTACACAACAACAATAATATTGAAACTCTGCTTTCTTCCCATTGTTTCCTATGGGGGAAATATAGGCATGTCTGTCTATTTCGTGTATTTAGATTTCTTTCAAGTCGGAGGCCATTTTAATCATGAGAATCTCCTCTCTCTAATTATGTAAGCCTGGGCAGGTAGCTCGGTTGTCATCAAATGCTACCCACAAAATACTTTTTGCCCTTGGAACGCTGAGGTCCCCCCCATTGTTTTCCTATGGAGAGGAATGCCGGTCTATTTCACCAAATATCTCACTGTGAATATATATTTTTTTCAAGTCGGGTGTAACCAGTGTGAAGTGGCTAGCTAGTTAGTGGGGTGCGCGCTAATAGCTTTTCAATCGGTGACGTCACTCGCTCTGAGAACTTGGAGTAGTTGTTCCCCTTGCTCTGCGATAGGTAACGATGCTACGAGGGTGGCTGTTGTTGATGTGTGCAGAGGGTCCCTGGTTCAAGCCCAGGTATGGGCGAGGAGAGGGACAGAAGCAACACTAGATAGTGATTTTCATAAATTCACTTCTTGACAACAACAAAAAAGTTCCCACATACGCTGAGCACTTGGTGGCTGCTTTTCCTTCACGCTGCGGTCCAACTCATCCCAAACCACCTCAATTGGGTGGAGGTCGGGTGATAGTGGAGGCCAGGTCATCTGACCAGCAAACCAGATGAGATGGTGTATCGCTGCATAATGCTGTGGTAGCCATGCCGGTTAAGTGTGCCTTGAATTCAAAATAAATTACCAACAGTGTCAGCAGCAAAGCACCCCCACATCATCACACCACCTCCTCCATGCTTCACGGTGGGAACCACACATGCGGAGGTAATCCGTTCACCTACTCTGCATCTCACAAAGACACAGCTGTTGGAACCAAAAAATTCAAATTTGCACTCATCAGACCAAAGGACAGATTTCCACCGGTCTAATGTCCATTGCCTGTGTTTCTTGGCTCAAGGAAGTACCTTCTTATTATTGGTGTCCTTTAGTATTGGTTTCTTCGCAGCAATTCAACCATGAAGGCCTGATTCACGCAGTGGCCTCTGAACAGATGATGTTGAGACGTGTCTGTTACTTGAACTCTGTGCAGCATTTATTTGGGCTTCAATCTGAGGTGCAGTTAACTCTAATGAACGTATCCTCTGCAGCAGAGGTAACTCTGGGTCTTCCTTTCCTGTGGCGGTCCTCACAAGACACAGTTTCGTCATAGCAATTGATGGTTTTTGCGACTACACTTGAAGAAACTTTCAAAGTTCTTAAAATGCTACGGATTGACTGACCTTCATGTCTTAAAGTAATGATGAACTCTGGTTCATCTTTGCTTATTTGAGCTATTTGTGCCATAATATGGACTTTGTCTTTTGCCAATCTTCTGTATAGCACCCCTACCTTGTCACAACACAACTGACTGGCTCAAACGCATTTAGAAAATAAATTCCACAAATTAACAAGGCACACCTGTTAATTGAAATGGATTCCAGGTCACTACCTCATGAAGCTGGTTGAGAGAACGCCAAGAGTATGCAAAGCTGTCATCAAGGCAAAGAGTGGCTACTTTGAAGAATCTTACATGATTCCATATGTGTTAATTCATAGTTTTGATGTCTTCATTATTATTCTACAATGTAGAAAATAATACAAATAAAGAAAAACCCTGGAATGAGTACTGTAGGTGTCCAAACTTTTGACTGGTACTGTAAGTACATGTGATATTTAAGTTATTTTCAATACATTTGCAAATGTCGAAAACATGTTTCTCTGTCATTATGGGGTATTGTGTGTAGACTGTTGAGGGGAAAAAAACTATTTAATCCATTTTAGAATAAGGGTGTAAGATAACAAAATGTGGAAAAAGTCAAGAGGTCTGAATACTTTCCAAATGCACTTTATCCTTGTGATTATCATGGATAGATCGTTACTGCACAGAATACAATTTTTTCTCTAGCACAAAGGTCAAGTTCAAATTCACTTCAGATCAGTGTCGCTCAGCCATCATAGGGACGTAATTATATAGTGAACAAAAATATAAAGCTTTTACCGAGTTACAGGAAATCAGGTAATTGAAATAAATTAATTAGACCCGAATCTATGGATTTCACATGACTAGGAATACAGATATCCATATATGGGTCACAGATACCCAGTGGCGGCCCGTGATTCAGGGCAGGTGAGCCCCAAATGTTTTGCATGTTATTTTGGCATTAATACGTGCCACATATCAGTTTGCAAACAAATATGAGGCCTGTAAGTTTCATCATAGGTACACTTCAACTATGACAGACAAAATGAGAAGAAAAAAAAAATCCAGAATCCAAATCACATTGTAGGATTTTTTATGAATTTATTTGCAAATTATGTTGGAAAATAAGTATTTGGTCACCTACAAACAAGCAAGATTTCTGGCTCTCACAGACCTGTAACTTCTTCTTTAAGAGGCTCCTCTGTCCTCCACTCTTTACCTGTATTAATGGCACCTGTTTGAACTTGTTATCAGTATAAAAGACACCTGTCCACAACCTCAAACAGTCACACTCCAAACTCCACTATGGCCAAGACCAAAGAGCTGTCAAAGGACACCAGAAACAAAATTGTAGACCTGCACCAGGCTGGGAAGACTGAATCTGCAATAGGTAAGCAGCTTGGTTTGAAGAAATCAACTGTGGGAGCAATTATTAGGAAATGAAAGACCACTGGAAATACAAGACCACTGATAATCTCCCTCAATCTGGGGCTCCACGCAAAATCTCATCCCGTGGGGTCAGAATGATCACAAGAACCGTGAGCAAAAATCCCAGAACCACACGGGGGGACTTAGTGAATGACCTGCAGAGAGCTGGGACCAAAGTAACAAAGCCTACCATCAGTAACACACTACGCCGCCAGGGACTCAAATCCTGCAGTGCCAGACGTGTCCCCCTGCTTAAGCCAGTACATGTCCAGGCCCGTCTGAAGTTTGCTAGAGAGCATTTGGATGATCCAGAAGAAGATTGGGAGAATGTCATATGGTCAGATGAAACCAAAATATAACTTTTTGGTAAAAACTCAACTCGTTGTGTTTGGAGGACAAAGAATGCTGAGTTGCATCCAAAGAACACCATACCTACTGTGAAGCATGGGGGTGGAAACATCATGATTTGGGGCTGTTTTTCTGCAAAGGGACCAGGATGACTGATCCGTGTAAAGGAAAGAATGAATGGGGCCATCTATCGTGAGATTTTGAGTGAAAACCTCCTTCCATCAGCAAGGGCATTGAAGATGAAACGTGGCTGGGTCTTTCAGCATAACAATGATCCCAAACACACCGCCCGGGTAACGAAGGAGTGGCTTCGTAAGAAGCATTTCAAGGTCCTGGAGTGGCCTAGCCCGTCTCCAGATCTCAACCCCATAGAAAATCTTTGGAGGGAATTGAAAGTCCGTTTTGCCCAACAACAGCCCCAAAACATCACTGCTCTAGAGGAGATCTGCATGGAGGAATGGGCCAAAAAACCAGCAACAGTGAAAACCTTGTGAAGACTTACAGAAAACATTTGACCTCTGTCATTGCCAACAAAGGGTATATGACAAAGTATTGAGATAAACTTTTGTTATTGACCAAATACATATTTTCCACCATAATTTGCAAATAAATTCATTAAAAATCCTTTTTCGCCCTTTTACTTTCCTCTTCCATTTTTGTGGTAAATGCTGCAATTAATTGGTTGTAATTATGGGTAGAGCAGACATGTCTATATGTCTGTCTTAGCTGCATGTGTGACAACTCCGTCAGTCCTATTCATGATATCATTCACTAAAATTATACCTTTTTAAAATGTAAATTTCTTTGAAAAAATATGTTTTTTTGAATCAATTAGCATATTTGAGTTTAACCACAATATGTGTTGCATTATTTCTTCTGTCTTTTCAGGTGGATTAAACTGAAATTGCAACCAACTTTCTAAGGCTTGTTTAAAAAATAACGATATTTTGGAGATTATTTCCTTTTCAAACAACCAAAAGTGAGCAGGTGTAATCTGAATAAAGGGAAAAAAGGCCATTCTTCAACATAGGATGAGACATTCCTACCAATTTACTAGAGAACCAGTTTGGATTTAAGTATATATTTTGTATGACTGATGCCTTTAGTGAGAGGTCTAATGCTTTAATATTTAATCATTTCTGCCCTCTGAATTCATATTCGTTATATAAATAGGCCCTTTTCATTTTGTCTGGCTTGCCGTTCCAAATAAAATTGAATATTTTTTGTTCATATAAATTAAAAAGCAGGTCACTAGGTGTAGGCAAAACCATAAGCAGATAGGTAAACTGTGATGTGACTAAAGAGTTAATCAGGGTGATTTTTCCACAAATAGGCAGGTATTTTCTTTTCCATGGTAGCAAGATCTTATCTATTTTTGCTAACTTTCTATAAAATGTATTGGAGGGAGATCATTTCTTTCTTTTGGGATTTGTATACAGAGTATGTCCACATCTCCATCAGAGCATTTAATTGGTCAACTACATGATAATGTAAAATTTGCATTTTGATTGTGATCCAATATGTACTATAGTACACTTATCATAATTTGATTTCAATCCAGAGAGGATAGCAAAAGTATATAGATCCTCTATGGGGCCGTGGAGGGATTCTAATTGTGGTTTTAAAAGAAAACATGAATCATCAGCGTACAATGACAGCTTCGTTTTTAAACCACGGATTTCTAATGCCTTAATATTATTGTTTGATCTAATTTTAACAGCTATCATTTCGATGGCAATAATAAATAGATATGTCGATAGTGGACAACCTTGTTTAACTCCTCTAGATAGTTAAAAAAACTTTCTGAGATGTAGCCATTATTTACTATTTTACACCTAGGGTTACTGTACATCCTTTTAACCTATTTTATGAGAGATTCCTCAAAATTGAAATATTCTAAGTATTTATATATAAACTCCAGTTGTACTTAATCAAAATACTTTTCAAAATCAGCTATGAAAACCAGGCCTGGTGTCCCCGATATTTCATAGTATTCTAATTGTTTCCAGTACTTGTCTTATATTATCTCCAATGTATCGTCCATGTAAAAAAAACTGTCTGATTAGAATGAATAACATCTGACAATACTTTTTAAATTCTATGCGCCAAGCATTTTGCTAGGATTTTTGCATCACAACACTGAAGTGTAAGAGGTCTCCATTTTTTTTAAATAGACTGGATCTTTATATTTACCACTTGGGTCCTGCATCAGTAACAATGAAATCAGACCTTCTTGTTGAGTGTCTGATAATCTACCATTTATATAGGAATGGTTAAAACATGCTAATAATGGTCCTCTGAGTATATCAAAACTGGTATGCCATCCAGCCCTGGAGTTCTCCTGGACTTAACGGCCCCAATTGCATCAAGAATTTCCTCCTCTGTAATTTGGCCTTTACATAAGTCTTTCTGTATAGATGTTAATTTTACATTATTATTAGGAAAAAAAATCCATACAATTAGTTTCAGTTAGTGGAGATGGAGGAGACTGAAACGAAAACATATTCTTAAAGTACTTTACTTCCTCTTTCAAAATATAATTTGGTGAATCATGCGTGACTCCATCATTTGTAAAAGTTTTAATACTTATTTTTTGGTAGCATTTCTATATTGAAGATTGAAAAAGAATTTGGTGCATTTTTCCCCATATTCCATCCAGTTTGCTTTATTTTTATAATATATTAAATTGGGTCTTTCCTGAATAAGTTCCTCTATTGTACAGTTTTTATTGCTATCTAACTGTACTGTCACTCCTTCAATTTACTTTGTTTATTAATATGGACTCTTGATCTAAGTTGCTTTTGTTTTATAGTTAAGTACTGAATTGCATGGCCTCTAAAGGCACACATAAAAGTGTCCCATAAAATAAGGGGATCTGCTATACCGATGTTATGTCTGAAATAGTCAGTAATAAATGAGTCTGTCCTAGTTCTAAACAATTTATCATCTAGTAGGCTTTGATTACATTTCCAATACCCTTGTACACGTGGAAATTCTGTAAAAGTAATATATATGCCAATTATGTGATGATCCGACCGTATTCTGTCATCTATCAACACTTTTTAAACTTTTGGTGCCAGAGAGAAATTGCATAAGAAAGTAGTCAAGACGACTTTCTTGATTAAGCCTCCGCCATGTATACCTCACTAGGTCAGTGTATTTAAGTCTTCATATATCCACTAATTCCAATATATCCATGATTTCCTTTCTTGTCCATAGAGGTATTGATAAAGAGTTGATAAATTCTTATATATATTTTGAAAGAAGCTTGGATCATCATTATTTGGACAGTAAGGGGTTAATAAGCCATATCTGTTTATTGTCCAATAACATATTTAAAATAATCCATCTACCTTGATGATCTGTTTGGACAATTTGCACATTGGGATCAAAATAACTGTTAATTAAAACCATCACGCCTTTTGAATTTCTTTGCCCATGGGAGAAATATATTTCGCCCCCCAGTCCTTTTTCCACAAAACTTCATCTGAAATTGTTGAATGAGTTTCCTATAAACAATATACAGTATATTATATTCCTTCTCTTTTTGCCAGGCACATACTAATCGTCTTTTCTTATTATCTGCTAGGCCATCACAATTGTAACTGGCTATACTTATTTCACCACTTACCAAAATGAGACACAAATTTCAATTCTAATTATCAAAATATATGTTTGTAAACGTACCATTAAAAAGTAACATGATGATTGAGTGTCTATATAGCTGTACCATGATATTTGCATTGCTACTAACTAAACCTCAAATCGGTCCCCACTATTCCACCCTCTCTCCTCATCCCGAGTTGGGTTGTCATCCCAACACCCGGCAGACCACCCCCGACCCCACGTATCCCATAGCCCTGAAAAGACTGAGATCCATCCTTCGAAAAGAGCACACAGTGCAGAACAGAACATTTACAGAACAGAAGTAGATCAACTGCCAAATGCATTTCCATTGCCCTCACCTCGATTTGTATTATACATAGCCATAAAAAAATATATATATATGCTTTAAGAATCCTATTTCTAGGCAATTTATGAAAAGGATTTTACCGCTCACCAGTCTCGCCATTACCAAAATTACATTATTTCAAGCAATTAATATATTAGCAAACAATTGTTGTGTATCCTCCTCTATTGTCCCTAACATCTTTTACTCCTTCGCAACAGTTGTGGGATACACACATACACCCACACACTCGTACACACTCAACCCTTTACCCCCCCACATGACCATAGGCTCACATTCTCAACAGTTGCACCATCCCAGAGCCCAACTCAAGAAAGGTCTTGATTTACAAATGCATATACCGTTGCAGCTGTATGAGAAGGCCTGCAAGACTGTGCAAACAAATGGGCAGAAATGGAGAGATTTTATTAACCATTGTCAAGTCCTAGATGATTGAGGTCAAATGTACACCTTTTCCCTGAGACATCCACAACATGTAATGACCATATTCCCAAGCATCTCCATGCAGTCAGACTTCTGATTTTGTGCCACCAGAGCCACAATAATATACCCCCTCTCTGAATGTCCGAGTGTGACCCCCTCCTCATGGGTTACTGCAGCTAGTGTTGCCTGCACTGCCACTGCCTGGGTGGGGGCACCCCACCAGAATCCCCACCAGCTATGTACAAGGTCGTCAAGGTTCTCATCAGCAACTTTGAGAATTTCCTTGTATAGTATGCTCTCCCTTTAGGGGGCTTTGGCTTTGCAGGACCAACCCTGCCAAGCAGGCTCAGAATGTTGAGGGGGCAGTGCTGCGCTAGGTCTCTGACTGCATTTTGGCTGCATACAGACCGCTTACAGCAGGCCCATAAAACAGTTAGGGACTTCTCCTTAGTATCTGGGTCTTTCAGGTGGGTGTCTAGAGTATTGGGTTGGGGACCGTTCCATCAATATAGGTTCATAAATAAATAAATTAGATATATAATTTATTTTAAAAAATGTAGTTCCCCATGATAGGACAATAAATAAATGAAATATATAATTTATTTTAAAACAGTTCCATCATGATAGGACAATTAATTAATAAAATAAGACATATAATTCATTATAAAAAGTATATCCATCATCTGAACAACATTGAAACTGAACAACACTCTCTCACACCCCCGCTCACAACAATACATTGGTTCTGGGATATGCAACCATTTCATTTCTCACCCAATGCCACACTTTCCCAAACATAACAAAAACAAAAATAAAACAAATAAACACACACCACACCATCCACACATACTGTGCCTTCTGTTTTTATATTCACCATATTGAATAAGTGCTTATGTGTTCCAATTAGTTATGTTTGAAGATATTTCGAAAAGCTATATTTTTTTATTGTATTGTTACAATCCATAACCGGGCTAGAATTGTGTTTCATTATTTTCCTCGTCTATAAGAACTTTGTAATTTAAAAATAACCATGGAATAGTCTTTGAACTGGTTATCAAGATATAGTTTATTGATGACGAGAGCTACTCGTTTCCCTTTTAATCTATTTTCCTTTAAAATAGGATACAGAACTTTACGCCGTTCTGCAATTACCTTCAGGAACTGGTCATTCATGCCAATTTTGAATTTTGGTCCCAGCAAGTTTTTTACCCAGGCTTTTAACCATTATTTTATCTTCAAAGGAAGCAAATTTGGCAACGATTGGGCGGTCATACCTTTGCCCTCTCTGTCCGAAGTGGTGTATACGTTCGAGTCGGATTTTATCGATAGCTTCACGTGGAATCTGAAGCTCTGTAAGGAGGAACTCTCTAACTACAGATTCAGGAACTTCTCCTTCTTTCTCTTGGATACCTGTAAATACCAGATTCTCTATCATGGATCTAGTCTGTATGTCAAGTAATGCTTCTCTCAGAATGATGTTCTCCTTTTTAAGTTCATTCACTTCGGTTTCAATCTTATGGACTGTCCCTTTTAGCTTGTGTGTTTCCTTCTCCAATGTCACAGCTTTTTCATCACTCATCTCGAGGCTTGCCTTCAACTCTTTTATATCCTTACTGACTAATTCAAGTATACCCAGTTTGTTATTTATTGATTTTAACAGATCAGTTTCGACCTTTACCATTCCAGTAGTGAAAATATTAAATTGTCTGTGTCTGTAGAAGAGTCACGTTTTCATTTTGAAATCGGTTCCGATGTCTTACTCTCCGTCATGTTTGGGTGTTGCTTGTTTTCGTAATATTTGTCAATAAATGTCTCTAGTTTTAAGATTTGTTTTGTGTTATTATCCAGATTGAAGGTTATCACCCACCAGATTGTGTAGTGCTAATATTTAGTCTAACTTGCCGATACGTTTTTATCTCGAGGTGCGCTACATAACTACGTCCAGTCCGCCGTTACCTGTCTCAGTCCCGCCTTGCTGCCATAGAGTTACATTAGAAGTACCCATCCAAGAAGGCTCAAGGTCATTGGGCACAGAAAAAAATGACATCAAATCACATTATATGTACAGTAGCTTTGATTGGACTGATAAGGTCAACATCATACTTTCAAAATCTTAGCTAGCAGTCATCATCATGAATGAAGTCGATAATCTACTGGCTAATCCTTTTTAATCCTTGTCATATGAAGATAAATAATGAAGAGAAATTATACAGTGCCTTGCGAAAGTATTCGGCCCACTTGAACTTTGCGACCTTTTGCCACATTTCAGGCTTCAAACATAAAGATATAAAACTGTATTTTTTGTGAAGAATCAACAACAAGTGGGACACAATCATGAAGTGGAACGACATTTATTGGATATTTCAAACTTTTTTAACAAATCAAAAACTGAAAAATTGGGCGTGCAAAATTATTCAGCCCCTTTACTTTCAGTGCAGCAAACTCTCTCCAGAAGTTCAGTGAGGATCTCTGAATGATCCAATGTTGACCTAACTGACTAATGATGATAAATACAATCCACCTGTGTGTAATCAAGTCTCCGTATAAATGCACCTGCACTGTGATAGTCTCAGAGGTCCGTTAAAAGCGCAGAGAGCCTCATGAAGAACAAGGAACACACCAGGCAGGTCCGAGATACTGTTGTGAAGAAGTTTAAAGCCGGATTTGGATACAAAAAGATTTCCCAAGCTTTAAACATCCCAAGGAGCACTGTGCAAGCGATAATATTGAAATGGAAGGAGTATCAAACCACTGCAAATCTACCAAGACCTGGCCGTCCCTCTAAACTTTCAGCTCATACAAGGAGAAGACTGATCAGAGATGCAGCCAAGAGGCCCATGATCACTCTGGATGAACTGCAGAGATCTACAGCTGAGGTGGGAGACTCTGTCCATAGGACAACAATCAGTCGTATATTGCACAAATCTGGCCTTTATGGAAGAGTGGCAAGAAGAAAGCCATTTCTTAAAGATATCCATAAAAAGTGTTTAAAGTTTGCCACAAGCCACCTGGGAGACACACCAAACATGTGGAAGAAGGTGCTCTGGTCAGATGAAACCAAAATTGAACTTTTTGGCAACAATGCAAAACGTTATGTTTGGCGTAAAAGCAACACAGCTCAACACCCTGAACACACCATCCCCACTGTCAAACATGGTGGTGGCAGCATCATGGTTTGGGCCTGCTTTTCTTCAGCAGGGACAGGGAAGATGGTTAAAATTGATGGGAAGATGGATGGAGCCAAATACAGGACCATTCTGGAAGAAAACCTGATGGAGTCTGCAAAAGACCTGAGACTGGGACGGAGATTTGTCTTCCAACAAGACAATGATCCAAAACATAAAGCAAAATCTACAATGGAATGGTTCAAAAATAAACATATCCAGGTGTTAGAATGGCCAAGTCAAAGTCCAGACCTGAATCCAATCGAGAATCTGTGGAATGAACTGAAAACTGCTGTTCACAAATGCTCTCCATCCAACCTCACTGAGCTCGAGCTGTTTTGCAAGGAGGAATGGGAAAAAATGTCAGTCTCTCGATGTGCAAAACTGATAGAGACATGCCCCAAGCGACTTACAGCTGTAATCGCAGCAAAAGGTGGCGCTACAAAGTATTAACTTAAGGGGGCTGAATAATTTTGCATGCCCAATTTTTCAGTTTTTGATTTGTTAAAAAAGTTTGAATTATCCAATAAATGTCGTTCCACTTCATGATTGTGTCCCACTTGTTGTTGATTCTTCACAAAAAAATACAGTTTTATATCTTTATATTTGAAGCCTGAAATGTGGCAAAAGGTTGCAAAGTTCAAGGGGGCCGAATACTTTCGCAAGGCACTGTAGATAAACCGCATTGATCATCGGCCATGCTCATCGGCCATTGGATATAAACTTTATACAACAAGCTGAAATCGCAAATTCAACAAAGAGTGGTTTGGAAGGAATCAGTGACAGTGGCTAACTTGCAAGCATTGCAAAGCAATCACTAGCTTGCTATTCAGTGGAGTGGCTGTGTGGCCCCAAATCTGGAATTAAGGGGCTCTTTTCTAAGTTTAAAATGAAAAACATTCAACATTGGCCATGCTGTCAATGAAGCATGATTTGTGCCGCGTTCAAAACAAGTTAACTCGGGAACTGCGAAAACTTGACTTCAGTGAGTTCAAGACAACTGGGAAATTGGGAATAAACGAGCTCCGACTGGGAAGATACGTTTTGAACAGTCATCCAACACAGAATTGTAAATCCGACCTCTTTTCTAGAGCTACAACCTGAAGATCAATGACGTCATCATGATTTGACCTTGTTTTTTCCCCGAGATCCCAGTTGTTTTGAATCCAGAGAATCCAAATCCAGAGAATGTCCCACTTTGAGGATAAAATTTGCCCAGGAAGGACTGCCGTGCCAACTTCCTGTTCAAGTGAGCACAGCACAACCAGGTAAGTCCAAAAATGTATTGTATGCTGCTGCATAAATTATGTAATATGCCAGGGAGATATGTATACTGTACCTAAGAAAGTAATACTACGTGAATGTTGTGTAGTAAGATGATAGTAGCCCATGTGCCTCACCCGAATAATTTGGTCTATTTTCACCTCTTAATTTCACCTAACGTTACTGTTCTGACTCGGTAGTGTTGCACATGTAACCTATAACATATTTTTGAAAATGTCATCATCTAATATAGTAAGAGGTTTCATTGTCTGCTTATATCCCTCCTTTATTTATCCTACAGTTCTGACTTGGTATACAGGGAGAACACTGTAAGAACCGCCCATGTTCTGAATTATGTCACTGTATATTAAAAAAGTGCTAAACAAATTGTTATATTGACTACATCCGTCCTAGCTCGCTCATTAATGTCTTAATCCAAATTACGTATAGTCTCTCATCTGCTTGTCACCCCCTTATGCCATAGTTTGTACATCTCAATTGTCAGTAGAAACCACATTTGTTTAAGTATGTCAGCCATAAATAGACATGTTTTTTTAAAGTCAGTAAATGAGACTGTTTAGTTGTCAGACAAGGCTCCACTGATAGCCAGGTGTAGCAGTGGTAAAATGTTGTTACTGCTGTTGGGACATGTCACGCCCTGGCCATAGAGGCTTTTATTCTCTATTTTGGTTAGGCCAGGGCGTGACTAGGGTGGGCATTCTATGTTCATTTTCTATGTTTTGTTTTTCTTTGTTGTTTGGCCGGGTGTGGTTCTCAGAGGCAGCTGTCTATCGTTGTCTCTGATTGAGAACCATACTTAGGTAGCCTTTTCCCACCTGAGTTTTGTGGGTAGTTATTTTCTGTTTAGTGTTTTCTGCACCTTACAGGACTGTTTCGGTTCAGTTTATTCACGTTGTTGTTTTGTGTTTTAGTGTTCAGTCAAAAAAAAATAATGAACATGTACCACGCTGCGCTTTGGTCCACACCTTCTTCATACGACGACCGTTACAGGACAGCTTTATGTAGGCCGTTTGTGGGCACCATTTGTCACTGTTATAGTGCAATTAATGTATTGTTTAGTGTTGCATTGTGTAGAGGCTTTGCTGGCATGCATGCCACTTTTTCCCCCCACTAAAATGTACATGCTAAAATCGGCACTGCAAATACCTTAGGGAAAAAAGTTCGGGAGTGGATCAGAAAACAATCAGTATCTGGTGAGACCACGCTTTGCCTCATGCAGTGGGGCACATCTCCTTAGCATAGAGTTGCAGGCTGTTGATTGCTGACTGTGGAATGTTGTCCCACTCCTCTTTAATGGCTGTGCGAAGCTGCTGGATATTGGCAGGAACTGGAATACGCTGTCTTACACGTGGGTGACATTGTCCTTTTTGCTCCAGTGGATCGACGTTAACCTTTTCTGCCCAAGTTCCCAAAAGCGTTTGGCAATTGGTGTGTATTTGGCACGAGTACAGTTAGGCCCTAAAGCTTAGGCTTAATAACGGCAGATAAAATATAATGAAAGAAATCTCAATGTAGCCTATAGATATCAATTTTACAATAATTATACATTATGCGTCAACCTACGCTCACTACCACTGTCACCATTGTCACACTACTACAGCACATCTACGTACTAGCGTGGGACAACTACCCAGAGACCGCCAAAGAAAAATCCAGATTTTCTCAAGTATTACCCTTCTCTTTCCAACACAAACTGAAGAGATGAAATCAGAATTTCATAAAAAATATGAAAAATATGAAAGACAATTTCATAAAAACAAAACAAATGTCTTACAAATCTAGAAGGCTTTCACGGTTCCCCACTGTTAGACTCGATTCAACCACTCTAGCCATTCTCAAACATTTTCCATTGAATGACAAATATGCACTAAACACTAAATGACCCAAAGCTTTTAGACTGGATAATTTTTTAAATAAAATGTACATTCAGTGCTTCATAGAGAGTAACAGTATTGCAGCTTTGTAACAGTTCTACGAAAAAGTGATGCTTTCCTACTGAATTCAGTTCAGTGAATTGTGTGTGTGTGTGCATGCATGCACGAGTGCGTGCAAGCGTGTGTGTGTGTTGGCACGAGTTTGAGTAGGTGCGTGTACATAGTCATGCTTCCGCAGGTAGTGACAATTCCACAGGTAGTTCCCTCCTTTTTATTACACTGCTATTGCACTCCCTCACTGCCTCTCGGTGTGCCAATCTCTGAGGTCAGGGGTCATTTCCCTATGGTGTCACTTACTGCATCTCAATCCCTGCTGCCTGAACCACAGCCAGCCCTATCTGGGCTAAGTGCTCCATGCGAACAGTACAACTTATGGAGGAAGTCACACACACACAGAGAGGAAGAGAGGTCATCCACCCTTCCCTTTCCGATCCGTTTATCATTCCAATAAGACACTGATTGAACTCAGTCTGAAAATACACTCACTTCAAAGTTATCCGCCCGCTCTGCCCAGATAGAACATAGCTAAAGTACATTGAGTACAGACTTTGAAGTGAGTGAGTCTGAAGTTAAATCCTCATACACAACTGTATCTTCTGGGTTTTTGCATTGTGAAGTACAAGACACAGAGGCAGAAGCTGTGTAGCACATACGCAATCACCCAGACCCACGAGACCCCTTCAGAGCTCTAACAATCAAACATACTGTTTGTTTAGGCTTAATTTTAGCTGGGTTCTTTGTTTCTTTGTTTCGTGTCCAATGGGGCACAACAGTGGAATGAATCGCACACTCACTCCATTTCCTCCAAAGCCATTCTATTAATTTGGGGTTTCCTCAGACATTGTGTTGGGGAGACTCCACCAGTCTTTAGCTCAGAGGGAAGCCGGTGAGTAAACACACTTGATAAGATGGAGAACATGCGAACAGCAGCCCCTTTTCTGAGAAAAATAACAATAAACAAGATAACTGTCTGAAGATCTGTTCTCAAGTGATAGACAGGAGTAAGACCTACTACTAGGCTATATCTAGGGATTTTGGTAAACCGTGGGGTTCGGGTTGGGCGTGCAGAGACGGACAAAGAGACTTTTCTTCACCCTCTCTGCATCCACTTTCTCGGCCCGGGACCCTTTCAGCAGGTCCTGGGTGTTCTGGTGGATTTCCACAGCGGTCAGCAATTCCTCCAGGCTCTGGTTGATCTGCATGCTCGCCGCTGCCTTCATTTCGGAGGGGAGGGCCCGAAGGTACCGATCCAGGACGACCTTAATGATTATAGAGAGGGACGGTACGTCGGTCAGTAGCCAGCCGTTGGTAAGGAGCATCAGGTCGCTCATCTGAGAGCGGTGGGAGATGGTGGAGTCAGAGGCCCAGTCTTGGACCAGTAGTGCATGGAGTGTGAGGCTGAATCCTTACCAGCTCAGGATCTCACGTTTGAGTCCCTAACAATTCGCTGCCTGGTCTGTGTTCAAGTTGAAGTAGGCATTCTGGACCTTCCCGGAGAGGTAGGGTGCCAAAAGGCTGGCCCACTTAGGCTTGGGCCATCCTTCCCTCTGCCCCATCCTCTCAAAGGTACACAAATACATCTGCACGTCCTACTTCCCTATTAGCTTGACCGGGAACTGATTTGGGCTAGACTCCTGAGCCATATCACCCTTAAGCTGGGCTCCCTCCGCTACCAGTATGAGGTTTTGTTGGCACTGCTCTTCCAGCGCTAGCTCCTGGAGAGCCTGTTGAAACCAGTTCCTCCATGGTAATCTCTGTACGCTCGACCCCATGGCACCCAAAGCTACTGAGTTGCCCACATTCTCCACCATATGTGATAAACTGTGGGGTGTTGGGTTGAGTGTGCAGAGATGTACACAGAGGTAGGGAGGTTCTAGTCAGAAAAAAACTTTACTAGGCAACAAAATAAACATAACAAAATAACTTTGGGTTGGCTCGGTCCTTCTTATATTTGGCTCTGTGCCTCCGGGAGCTTCGTTACTCTCTGTAGGCTCACTCCTTGCCTCTCTCTTTATCTTACTCGCGGTGTGCCACAATGTTCCCTTCATGTGGCCTGCACGGCTGGTTGGCACGCTCCCTAATTACCTCTACTTGGGGTCAACAGCGTCCAGGTGCCCACCCTGTGTACTTCCAACAGAGGGAGCCAATGTCGCGGCTCATACCTCCCATCTGTCACCAACCCTCGGGGTAAACCTCCCGGGATACCACAGGGTATTTGTGATATCCGGTGACTAAGGTGATGAGAAAATAGAAGGACTCAAAGATCTACACCACATGTTTCAAACTTTTTCCACAGAGGGACGAGTGTTTGCGAAATATCACAGTTTCGGTTTTCTATTTGTTTTGAACGTGGCAGAAGTCATGCTGGATTGACAGCATGGCCAATGTATTAAACTTTTCCTGGCCCATGGTGTTGCATGTGAATGTTTATCCTTTTATGTTTGTAAGACCCTTAAAACCAGACTTCGACAACACACCCTCTCCAGTGAATAGCAGGCTAGTGATTGCTTTGCAATGATTGTATTTAGCCACTGATTCCTTCCAAACCATTCATTGTTGAATTTCCGGTTTCCAACTTGTTGTGTAATGTTTATGTCCAATGGCCGATGAGCACCGTTGTATCTATAATTTATCTTCATATGACAAGGATTGAAAAGGATTTGCCAGTAGATTGTTGACTTGATTTATGATGATGACTGCTTGTCCAGCTTGCTAGCTAAGATTTTGAAAGTATGATGTTGACATGATTAGTCAAATTAAATCTATGATAGATATGTGATTTTATGTAATTTTATTTGTGGGTAATGACCTTGAGCCTTCTTGGATGGGCACTTCTAAGGTAAATATATGGCAGAACCCAAGGGGCTAGAATTTTCAAGCACTCCCCGTAGATTTTGCGTTGACGGAGTGTCCCCGTGAGTGACAGAACACTGAGCCAATCATGGCGCAACTAGAGAACATTACCAACCCTTACGCTCCGTATTTTCTGCTGGCTGTCCCACCACAGAAAGCAGTGAGCTAGGCTGAAACAACTGCATTTGGGAGCTACCTTACTCAAGAAAGCAAAAAAGAGACATGCAAATTCATTAACTCATTTTTTTTTTTTAAATGTTTGCAAACTGATATGTGACAGGTATTAATGCCAAAATAACATGCAAACAGTCAAAACCTTTATATAAAAAAATATCCTTCACTTTTCAAAAGTTTGGGGTCACATAGAATTTTCCTTGTTTTTGAAAGAAAAGCACATTTTTGTTCATAAAATAACATCATATTGATCAGAAATACAGGATAGACATTGTTAATGTTGTAAATGACTATTGTAGCTGGAAACAGCTGATTTTTCATGGAATATCTACATGTACATATATGTGCAGAGGCCCATTATAAGCAACCATCACTCCTGCGTTCCAATGGCACATTGTGTTAGCCAATCCAAGTTTATCATTTTAAAAGGCTAATTGATCATTAGAAAACCCATTTGCAATTATGTTAGCACAGCTGAAAACTGTTGTGCTGCTTGAAATAAATCACAGACACTGTCACCAGTGAAACACCCACACACCATAACACCTCTTCCTCCATGCTTTATGGTGGGAAATACACATGTGGAGATCATCTGTTCACCCACACCGCATCTCAAAAAGACAGCGGTTGGAACCAAAAATCTCCAATTTGGACTCCAGACCAAAGGACAGATTTCCATCGGTCTACTTTAGCAGTGATAAATTCATGAACTTCTTTGAGGAAAAGATTATGATTATTAGAAAGCAAATTACGGACTCTTCTTTAAACCTGCGTATTCCTCCAAACCTCAGTTGTCCTGAGTCTGCACAACTCTGCCAGGACCTAGGATCAAGAGAGACGCTCAAGTGTTTTAGTACTATATCTCTTGACACAATGATGAAAATAATCATGGCCTCTAAACCTTCAAGCTGCATACTGGACCCTATTCCAACTAAACTACTGAAAGAGCTGCTTCCTGTGCTTGGCCCTCCTATGTTGAACATAATAAACGGCTCTCTATCCACTGGATGTGTACCAAACTCACTAAAAGTGGCAGTAATAAAGCCTCTCTTGAAAAAGCCAAACCTTGACCCAGAAAATATAGAAAACTATCGGCCTATATCGAATCTTCCATTCCTCTCAAAAATTTTAGAGAAGGCTGTTGCTCAGCAACTCACTGCCTTCCTGAAGACAAACAATGTATACGAAATGCTTCAGTCTGGTTTTAGACCCCATCATAGCACTGAGACGGCACTTGTGAAGGTGGTAAATGACATTTTAATGGCATCGGACCGAGGCTCTGCATCTGTCCTCGTGCTCCTAGACCTTAGTGCCGCTTTTGATACCATCGATCACCACATTCTTTTGGAGAGATTGGAAACCCAAATTGGTCTACACGGACAAGTTCTGGCCTGGTTTAGATCTTATCTGTCGGAAAGATATCAGTTTGTCTCTGTGAATGGTTTGTCCTCTGACAAATCAACTGTAAATTTCGGTGTTCCTCAAGGTTCCGTTTTAGGACCACTATTGTTCTCACTATATATTTTACCTCTTGGGGATGTTATTCGAAAACATAATGTAAACTTTCACTGCTATGCGGATGACACACAGCTGTACATTTCAATGAAACATGGTGAAGCCCCAAAATTGCCCTCGCTAGAAGCATGTGTTTCAGAGGAAGTGGATGGCTGCAAACTTTCTACTATTAAACTCGGACAAAACAGAGATGCTTGTTCTAGGTCCCAAGAAACAAAGAGATATTCTGTTGAATCTGACAATTAATCTTAATGGTTGTACAGTCGTCTCAAATAAAACTGTGAAGGACCTCGGCGTTACTCTGGACCCTGATCTCTCTTTTGAAGAACATATCAAGACCATTTCAAGGACATCTTTTTTCCATCTACGTAACATTGCAAAAATCAGAAACTTTCTGTCCAAAAATGATGCAGAAAAATTAATCCATGCTTTTGTCACTTCTAGGTTAGACTACTGCAATGCTCTATTTTCCGGCTACCCGGATAAAGCACTAAATAAACTTCAGTTAGTGCTAAATACGGCTGCTAGAATCCTGACTAGAACCAAAAAATTTGATCATATTACTCCAGTGCTAGCCTCTCTACACTGGCTTCCTGTCAAAGCAAGGGCTGATTTCAAGGTTTTACTGCTAACCTACAAAGCATTACATGGGCTTGCTCCTACCTATCTCTCTGATTTGGTCCTGCCGTACATACCTACACGTACGCTACGGTCACAAGACGCAGGCCTCCTAATTGTCCCTAGAATTTCTAAGCAAACAGCTGGAGGCAGGGCTTTCTCCTATAGAGCTCCATTTTTATGGAACGGTCTGCCTACCCATGTCAGAGACGCAAACTCGGTCTCAACCTTTAAGTCTTTACTGAAGACTCATCTCTTCAGTGGGTCATATGATTGAGTGTAGTCTGGCCCAGGAGTGGGAAGGTGAACAGAAAGGCTCTGGAGCAACGAACCGCCCTTGCTGTCTCTGCCTGGCCGGTTCCCCTCTTTCCACTGGGATTCTCTGCCTCTAACCCTATTACAGGGGCTGGGTCACTGGCTTACTGGGGCTCTCTCATGCCGTCCCTGGAGGGGGTGCGTCACCTGAGTGGGTTGATTCACTGTTGTGGTCATCCTGTCTGGGTTGGCGCCCCTTGGGTTGTGCCGTGGCGGAGATCTTTGTGGGCTATACTCAGCCTTGTCTCAGGATGGTAAGTTGGTGGTTGAAGATATCCCTCTAGTGGTGTGGGGGCTGTGCTTTGGCAAAGTGGGTGGGGTTATATCCTTCCTGTTTGGCCCTGTCCGGGGTGACCTCGGATGGGGCCACAGTGTCTCCTGACCCCTCCTGTCTCAGCCTCCAGTATTTATGCTGCAGTAGTTTATGTGTCGGGGGCTGGGGTCAGTTTGTTATATCTGGAGTACTTCTCCTGTCCTATTCGGTGTCCTGTGTGAATCTAAGTGTGCGTTCTCTAATTCTCTCCTCTCTTTCTTTCTCTCTCTCGGAGGACCTGAGCCCTAGGACCTGAGCTCCAGGACTACCTGACATGATGACTCCTTGCTGTCCCCAGTCCACCTGGCCATGCTGCTGTTCCAGTTTCAACTGACCTGAGCCCTAGGACCATGCCTCAGGACTACCTGACATGATGACTCCTTGCTGTCCCCAGTCCACCTGGCCATGCTGCTGCTCCAGTTTCAACTTCCACCTGACTGTTCTGCCTTATTATTATTCGACCATGCTGGTCATTTATGAACATTTGAACATCTTGGCCATGTTCTGTTATAATCTCCACCCGGCACAGCCAGAAGAGGACTGGCCACCCCACATAGCCTGGTTCCTCTCTAGGTTTCTTCCTAGGTTTTGGCCTTTCTAGGGAGTTTTTCCTAGCCACCGTGCTTCTACACCTGCATTGCTTGCTGTTTGGGGTTTTAGGCTGGGTTTCTGTACAGCACTTTGAGATATCAGCTGATGTACGAAGGGCTATATAAATAAATTTGATTTGATTTGATTTAATGTCCATTGCTCATGTTTCTTGGCCCAAGCAAGTCTCTTATTCTTATTGGTGTCCTTTAGTCGTGGTTTCTTTGCAGCAATTCAACCATGAAGGCCTGATTCACGGTCTTCTCCGATCAGTTGATGTTGAGATGTGTCTGTTACTTGAACTCTGTGAAGCATTTATGTGGACTGCAATTTCTGAGGCTGGTAACTCTAATGAACTTATCCTCTACAGCAGAGGTAACTCTGGGTCTTCCATTCCTGTGGTAGTCCTCAGGAGAGCTAGTTTCATCATAGCTCTTGACAGGTTTTTGCGACAGCACTTTAAGAAACTTTCAAAGTTCTTGAAATGTTCCGTATTGACTGACCTTCATGTCTTAAAGTTATGACGGACTGTTGTTTCTCTTTGCTTATTTGAGCTGTTCTTGCCATAATATGGACTTGGTCTTGAACCAAATAGGGCAATCTTCTGTATACCCCCTACCTTGTCATAACACAACTGATAGGCTTAAACGCATTAAGGAAAAAAAATCCACAAATTTGAAGAATCTCAAATACCAAGAGTGTGCAAAGCTGTCATCAAAGCAAAGGGTGGCTATTTGAAGAATCTCAAATATAAAATACATTTTGATTTGTTCAACATATTTTTGGTTACTACATGATTCCATACGTATTATCTAATAGTTTTGATGGCTTCACTATTATTCTACAATGTGGAAAACAGTAAAAAATAAAGAAAAACCCTTGAATGAGTAGGTGTTCTAAAACTTTTGACTGGTAGTGTACATTCAAGGGTTTTTCTTATTTTTAAAACTATTTTCTACATTGTAGAAAACAATGATGTACATATTGATGCATGAGGGGACAGAAGACTGAGATAGGGAGAGATTGAATATGTCTGTAAATACTCCAGCCAGCTGGTCTGCGCATACTCTGAGGATGCGCTGGAGATGCCGTCTGGGCCAGCAGCCTTGCGAGGATTAACACGCTTAAATGTCTTACTCATGTCGGCCATGGAGAAGCAGGGCCCACAGTCCTTGGTAGTGGGCTGTGTCGGTGGCACTGTGTTATCCTCAAAGTGGGAGAAGAAGGTGTTTAGCTTGTCCGGAAGCAAGACGTCAGTGTCCGCGACGTGGCTGTTTTTCCCTTTGTAGTCCGTGATTGTCTGTAGATCCTGCCACATGCGTCTCGTGCCTGAGCCGTTGAATTGTGACTGCCTTACAGAGGTAATACCTACATTATTTGTATTCAACAATATTCCCAGTG
>NC_056430.1:40337025-40347025 GCF_018296145.1 Oncorhynchus tshawytscha | reverse complement strand
CCCTCCCCCTACCTTCCCCCCCCTCCCCCCTCCCTGCCTGCCTCCCTCTCTCCCTGCCTGCCTCCCTCTCTCCCTGCCTGCCTCCCTCTCTCCCTGCCTGCCTCCCTCTCTCTCTCCCTGCCTGCCTCCCTCTCTCTCTCCCTGCCTGCCTCCCTCTCTCCCTGCCTGCCTCACTCTCTCCCTGCCTGCCTCACTCTCTCCCTGCCTGCCTCCCTCCCTCTCTCTCCAATATATTCCCTCAACTAATGGACACTACAGAGAGAGAGAGAGAAAGGAATGAACGGAAGGGAAAAGAGAGAGATGCTCTTGTCCACTTTCTAATCAATGAGTCACTACATCAACAGGATTTCCTACTGGGCAGCTGGTCACTGTAACAAAAACAATCAAAATCCTTCAAAATATATATATATCCAAGATGGCGTAGCAGTCAGACGTCTTGTTGTGTCGTGTCCCTTGTATGTATTCATTTTTTTAAAACATATTTTTCTTCGCATATCTGTTAAAACATTTTTCTAAACCTCAACATCTAAATACTCTACTGCAACCCGCCTCAACCCAATGTAGCGTGGATCTGCTTTTTTTTTCTTAAGTATTTATATTTACTTCAGATCCGGAACCCCTCAACTGAAGCTAGCCAGCTAACTACCAGCTATCAGTCAGCAAACCTTTACTAGCGGTCATTAGCTAACCTTTAGCTCGGAAAGCTCTCGCCAGTTGGAACAACGCGACTCTAACCAGAGCATAATGGATCTATTATTTTTGTCCCCGGATTCCCACCGCAAACTGAACTTTTTAATCTGGATCTTCACAACTAGCTAACTAGCTAACCGCAACCCCGGATGATTACTCCTGGCTAGCGTTTCCATCCACTTAGCTTGTAGCTAGCCCGGCCAGAGCTCCTGTGCTACCACCGAAGCGTACTCCTGGGCTACAATATCCGGACCCACGACCGGTCTATCGATGTCACCGCATGAAGAGGCATAAACAGACTTAACCCCCATCGCGACGTGCCCCAAAGGCTAACTTTCTAGCCCTTGCTATCTGCTTGCTTGACAATTCGGCCTGCTAACTGCTAGCTTGTTTAGCCCCGGCCTACTAACTGTTAGCTTGTTAGCACAGGCCTGCTAACTGTCTGAATCGCCGCGTCCCCAGCCAGCCCATCCACTCACTGGACCCACATTTACTTTCAATCTCTTTTCGATTTTTAATTCAAATCAAATCAAAATCAAATCAAATTTTATTTGTCACATACACATGGTTAGCAGATGTTAATGCGAGTGTAGCGAAATGCTTGTGCTTCTAGTTCCGACAATGCAGTAATAACGAGCAAGTAATCTAACTAACAATTCCAAAAAAACTACTGTCTTATACACAGTGTAAGGGGATAAAGAATATGTACATAAGGATATATGAATGAGTGATGGTACAGAGCAGCATAGGCAAGATACAGTAGATGATATCGAGTACAGTATATACATATGAGATAAGTATGTAAACCAAGTGGCATAGTTAAAGTGGCTAGTGATACATGTATTACATAAGGATGCAGTCGATGATATAGAGTACAGTATCAACGTATGCATATGAGATGAACAATGTAGGGTAAGTAACATTATATAAGGTAGCATTGTTTAAAGTGGCTAGTGATATATTTACATCATTTCCCATCAATTCCCATGATTAAAGTGGCTGGAGTAGAGTCAGTGTCATTGACAGTGTGTTGGCAGTAGCCACTCAATGTTAGTGGTGGCTGTTTAACAGTCTGATGGCCTTGAGATAGAAGCTGTTTTTCAGTCTCTCGGTCCCAGCTTTGATGCACCTGTACTGACCTCGCCTTCTGGATGACAGCGGGGTGAACAGGCAGTGGCTCGGGTGGTTGATGTCCTTGATGATCTTTATGGCCTTCCTGTAGCATCGGGTGGTGTAGGTGTCCTGGAGGGCAGGTAGTTTGCCCCCGGTGATGCGTTGTGCAGACCTCACTACCCTCTGGAGAGCCTTACGGTTGAGGGCGGTGCAGTTGCCATACCAGGCGGTGATACAGCCCGCCAGGATGCTCTCGATTGTGCATCTGTAGAAGTTTGTGAGTGCTTTTGGTGACAAGCCGAATTTCTTCAGCCTCCTGAGGTTGAAGAGGCGCTGCTGCGCCTTCCTCACGATGCTGTCTGTGTGAGTGGACCAATTCAGTTTGTCTGTGATGTGTATGCCGAGGAACTTAAAACTTGCTACCCTCTCCACTACTGTTCCATCGATGTGGATGGGGGTGTTCCCTCTGCTGTTTCCTGAAGTCCACAATCATCTCCTTAGTTTTGTTGACGTTGAGTGTGAGGTTATTTTCCTGACACCACACTCCGAGGGCCCTCACCTCCTCCCTGTAGGCCGTCTCGTCGTTGTTGGTAATCAAGCCTACCACTGTTGTGTCGTCCGCAAACTTGATGATTGAGTTGGAGGCGTGCATGGCCACGCAGTCGTGGGTGAACAGGGAGTACAGGAGAGGGCTCAGAACGCACCCTTGTGGGGCCCCAGTGTTGAGGATCAGCGGGGAGGAGATGTTGTTGCCTACCCTCACCACCTGGGGGCGGCCCGTCAGGAAGTCCAGTACCCAGTTGCACAGGGCGGGGTCGAGACCCAGGGTCTCGAGCTTGATGACGAGCTTGGAGGGTACTATGGTGTTGAATGCCAAGCTGTAGTCGATGAACAGCATTCTTACATAGGTATTCCTCTTGTCCAGATGGGTTAGGGCAGTGTGCAGTGTGGTTGAGATTGCATCGTCTGTGGACCTATTTGGGCGGTAAGCAAATTGGAGTGGGTCTAGGGTGTCAGGTAGGGTGGAGGTGATATGGTCCTTGACTAGTCTCTCAAAGCACTTCATGATGACGGATGTGAGTGCTAGTGGTAGTCGTTTAGCTCAGTTACCTTAGCTTTCTTGGGAACAGGAACGATGGTGGCCCTCTTGAAGCAAGTGGGAACAGCAGACTGGTATAGGGATTGATTGAATATGTCCGTAAACACACCGGCCAGCTGGTCTGCACATGCTCTGAGGGCGCGGCTGGGGATGCCGTCTGGGCCTGCAGCCTTGCGAGGGTTAACACGTCTAAATGTCTTACTCACCTCGGCTGCAGTGAAGGAGAGACCGCATGTTTCCGTTGCAGGCCGTGTCAGTGGCACTGTATTGTCCTCAAAGCGGGCAAAAAGTTATTTAGTCTGCCTGGGAGCAAGACATCCTGGTCCGTGACTGGGCTGGGTTTCTTCCTGTAGTCCGTGATTGACTGTAGACCCTGCCACATGCCTCTTGTGTCTGAGCCGTTGAATTGAGATTCTACTTTGTCTCTGTACTGGCGCTTAGCTTGTTTGATAGCCTTGCGGAGAGAATAGCTGCACTGTTTGTATTCAGTCATGTTACCAGACACCTTGCCCTGATTAAAAGCAGTGGTTCGTGCCTTCAGTTTCACACGAATGCTGCCATCAATCCACGGTTTCTGGTTAGGGAATGTTTTAATCGTTGCTATGGGAACGACATCTTCAACGCACGTTCTAATGAACTCGCACACCGTATCAGCGTATTCGTCAATGTTGTTGTCTGACGCAATACGAAACATCTCCCAGTCCACGTGATGGAAGCAGTCTTGGAGTGTGGAGTCAGTTTGGTCGGACCAGCGTTGGACAGACCTCAGCGTGGGAGCTTCTTGTTTTAGTTTCTGTCTGTAGGCAGGGATCAACAAAATGGAGTCGTGGTCAGCTTTTCCGAAAGGGGGGCGGGGCAGGGCCTTATATGCGTCGCGGAAGTTAGAGTAACAATGATCCAGGGTCTTTCCACCCCTGGTTGCGCAATCGATATGCTGATAAAATTTAGGGAGTCTTGTTTTCAGATTAGCCTTGTTAAAATCCCCAGCTACAATGAATGCAGCCTCCGGATAAATCGTTTCCAGTTTGCAGAGAGTTAAATAAAGTTTGTTCAGAGCCATCGATGTGTCTGCTTGGGGGATATATACGGCTGTGATTATAATCGAAGAGAATTCTCTTGGTAGATAATGCGGTCTACATTTGATTGTGAGGAATTCTAAATCAGGTGAACAGAAGGATTTGAGTTCCTGTATGTTTCTTTCATCACACCATGTCACGTTGGCCATAAGGCATACGCCCCCGCCCGTCTTCTTACCAGAAAGATGTTTGTTTCTGTCGGCGCGATGCGTGGAGAAACCCGCTGGCTGCACCGCTTCGGATTGCGTCTCTCCAGTTAGCCATGTTTCCGTGAAGCAGAGAACGTTACAGTCTCTGATGTCCCTCTGGAATGCTACCCTTGCTCGGATTTCATCAACCTTGTTGTCAAGAGACTGGACATTGGCAAGAAGAATGCTAGGGAGTGGTGCACGATGTGCCCGTCTCCGGAGTCTGACCAGAAGACTGCTTCGTTTCCCTCTTTTTCTGAGTCGTTTTTTTTTTTTGGTCGCTGCATGTGATCCACTCGGTTACACTGGTTGTAAGGCAGAACACAGGATCCGCATCGCGAAAAACATATTCTTGGTCGTACTGATGGTGAGTTGACGCTGATCTTATATTCAGTAGTTCTTCTCGGCTGTATGTAAAGAAACCTAAGATGACCTGGGGTACTAGTGTAAGAAATAACACGTAAAAAAACAAAAAACTGCATAGTTTCCTAGGAACGCGAAGCGAGGCGGCCATCTCTGTCGGCGCCGGAAGTATTTTTTTTTAGTTTACACTGATTGGCCATACATGATTAGTCTGGACCACTTTAGTGGGTCGTAGATTTAGCCTGCAGATGGGACTTACATTAAGGCTGGGGAGTTGTGAGGAGTTGTGAGGCTGGTGTGTTCTGGGCCTGTGGAGTTCAGTAGTTCCTGTGCAGAAATCATCCTGTGCAGTCCGTTTTACCCATGGCTAGAAATGAAAATGATGACAAACATGCAGTCAGAAATGAGGTTATCATGATACAAGCTTGTTATTTTCAATCTTAGAAAAGCTCATAGGCCTATATGTCAAAGTGATGATTTTAAGAGTTTTGGAGTTTTGACTATGGGGGTGGTGAGAGAAAAGATATTCTAACCATTCTTATGATGAGCCTTGGAAAGGAGAACTTTCCCATAGTTCCTTCAATTACAGTAATCCTGAAAAAGATACAATATGGCTTAAAAATATGATTATATTATTCAAATCATCTAAATTAAATTGTGCCACAAAGTAGGCCTTTTCACACTAAATCACAAGTGGTCACAACTACTTACCACCAAAATAACCATCCAAAATATAGCAATGATTTTGACTCTGAATTGAACTTGTAAGTGTTGATGTAATATGACAGTAACGCTATGGCAAACCTTTTAGGCTGTCATCATACCAGAATACAATCATTTATGACATCACAATTGTGATGTAATGTGGTGCCATGGGAAGCCACACCCACCATGACAGACAACAAATCACCAGATCCACATAGGCCTATTAACCAATTAATCCACTTCTATGTTTGAAATACAGTATATTTAGTACTAGTAAGCTCAAAAACATAGTAAAAACTACACTGTAGCAATGTGTATCACTTCACAGCTACTGTTCATGATGCATCATGAGTGGCTGTCCTCTGATGGGACCCTATTCCCTACAGAGTGTACAACTTTTGACCAGGGCTGATAATGTACTTTATAGGGTTGATTTGGGATGCACATAGGACTATGTAAAAAGTACCTTTGTTCGTCCTCAAATTCAATTTTGCTTTGACATTAACTGATTTTTACTAAGTGAAAATTATAAAACAACAAGAAAGACATGTATTCATAAGAAAAACTGTATGTGTTGTAAATTCAATGTAGATTCCAGTTTCAAATGGTAGACATTGTAACTCTTCAGGATGTGGCAGAGTATGAAAACCTTTGCACTGTCTCTGATGCAGGTGTTTTTTTCTCCCACTCATTATGACATCACTGTGACATCATATGGTGGACATTTTCCCTGAGTTTGGCATCTCTGGGGATAATATGCTGTGTGCAGACCACTTTCACACATATGCACTAGTGCAATCATTGTATTTCCTCCTGCATGAATGTATAATTGCAACATTACATCATTTTTACAATTGTGTGTCTTCCTATGGGACTCCTAATCACGGCCGAATGTGACACAGCCTGGATTCAAACCAGGAACTGTAGTGACGCCTCTTGCACTGAGATGCAGTGCTTCAGACCGCTGCACCACTCGGAAGGCCAATATAAACGCATCTTCAAAGAATTTACTGAGTTACAGTCCATATATAGGCCAATTGAAATGAATTAATTAGTCCCTAATCTATGGATTTCACATGACTCTACAGGGGTGCATCCATTGGGTGGGCCTTGGAGGGCTCACCCACTTGCAGCCAGGCCCAGCCAATCAGAATTAGTTTGTCCCCACAAAAATGCATTATTATATGCAAATACTTGTCAGCCTCCCTCCCAGCATGGCTACAAATTCTCTAAAAGGATGTTCGAGGCACCTTATGGTTGAAAAATGTAAAAATATTTTTTTATTTCATCTCATGAAACATGGGACCAACACTTTACATGTTGTGTGTATATTTTTGTTCAGTGTACATTTCCAAGGCAACAAATCCTCTAAAACTAACCTTCTCTGGGGTAGGCTAACTCTGAGCTTTCTCATATATCCTGAAAGAATTGTCTGATTTGCGAGTTAAGGACCAATGAAATCAGATCATAGGAGTGGGGGAAAAAGGGGCTTGTGGATTGATAAGCACCTCAAAATAAGTTAACAATAGGTAATAAAATGTGTCACTTTTGCCCATAAGATGGCTCTAATTTGGACTATTTTCAAATAGCCTGATGAAATTTACAATAACTTTTCTAGAGTAAAGACGTCCCCATATATAGGTTCAGTTTGCTCCAAGCAGAACTGGGCTAGGCGATGCATTCTTCTGTGCTCACACTCCCTAAAGACCTTCGCTTGAAAAACTAGAAGAAAGAGCCAATATTACTGTTTGTCTATTTTGAGCCACTGTAGTAACAATATAGCCAGAAACACTTCCTCAAAATAGATACATCAAGAAATCTATATTGAATTCTTTACGTTTTGCAGAGGAGGTCTTAGTCCCGCAATTACACATCAGTTTAGTGCAGTAATTCTCAAGTGGATGATAGCAAACACTTCATTGAAGAATCCCGTCCATAGTTCCCACCCCTACCTTAAACCAATCACTGATGATGAAGGGTGTAGACTTTGACTACTAAACTTCCACTTGCCTCAACAAAAAGCTGGTGCACGCAAACAGTTGAAAATAACCTACCGAACACCAAAATGAACAAAAACTTCACAAAATGTATAAGCTTAAAGTGTTTTGACTGGGAAGCATGTGACAGCCTTTTACGGAAGGTGGACGAGCAAAATCCACCATCGTAGTATGGATGAAGCCTGAGCTGGAATGTGAAGCTAACTGAAGCTGGCTAGATTTTAAAAAACCTGGGTAGATCTAGCTTGCTCCTTGGTATACCACTCTAGGAACACCTTGGACTTACGACATGGGCTCTATGCTTCATTATGGACAGTACTGTTCACTACTCTATACTATGGATGCACATTACCACTGTCTATACTGCACTATACATGAACACTAACACTGTCTACACGGTTTCCCACAGCAGATATTTATTTTCTGTCAATGGGGAGCCCACCATCATAGCCAAGATCCAGAGATGATGCCAGAGAACACACAGGATTGAACTAAACATCCAGAAAGTCTGACCGCTCTACAACTGTGGCTGTATGACATGCCGTACTCTTTTTGAACAGACGGCATCAGATACATGGCCTACAAATACTAAGACAGAGGAGCGCTGTTCTGCTGTCTCAGATGCTTTATCTGAGGTTGATGTGTCTTTCTGTCAATAGTGTGCAACTGCAGCCCACATTTCGAGGTGTCCCTGCATGAGGCATTCCTGCATCTGCACATTATGCACAGTACTGTTCACTATATACTATGGATGCACATAACACTGTCTATAATGCAGAATCTGTTGTTGAGGTTGATGACTTAAACAAGTGCTCCCAACTGCATCTGTTCTTGGTGACACAGGAGCTTTGAAGTGGAGGGAGGTACAGGGCTTGAGCATGTACTAGGAGGCTAAAAAGATTTTGAGTCTGGATGCTGAATATTTTCAGGAGTCAGGTAATTGTTTATGGGAGGATGTGATCGAGGTGAGAGAGCTGAGCGGGTTGAAAAGACTGAGGGAGGCAGAGGACGGGTTTCGTGAGCCTGCTGGAAGATAAAGCAAATGGCAAGGGAGAGGGAATGAAGTCTGAGGAAGATTGGCATCGTAAGCTGTCAGCAGAGTGGGCCGGACACCAGTTTGGAGTTCTGGAGGTGAAATGGAAGGGAGCAGAAGTGTGTTGGGGAGTGAGCTTGGAGCCAAGCCTTTCCATTGATGGGCATGGCCATGATGGGGATACGACTGGTTCAGTGGGAGTAAGATTTTTGGTTAGAGGGTGTGAACTGCAGGCCTTTGGTCTGATCCATGGTCGAAGCTCTGTTGGTTGGAAAAAGATGTTGGGTGCCATTGAGTCGGTAGAAGGTAACTCCTGAGGGAGGTGTCTAAGTAGAGAGGCAGGCTGAGGTGGCCAGGGTCATTGTAGTGAAAATATGTTGTGTGTGCAGAGTGAAAAAAGAGGTGGATCAAGGGTGAGGATTTGAGTGGATCCAAGGAATAGGGATCTGCTGTACTGCAGAGATGAAACGTAAGTCATAGAAAATAGATGTTGTGGTGGCAGCTGCAGAGAAGTACTTGGGGGTATGAGATTAGATTTCAGAAGAGTTACAGGGTGTGTTGAGTTGTAGTGTCCCGTCCTCTCGGGTCGTTGGCCTGGGGTAGGATAAGACAGGGTTAAAGTAGTGGAATAAGGTGATGGGTTTTAATGAGTGTAGGGTGAGTTAAGGGTCATTAAATATATATATATTTTTGAATTTTTCACGTTTCCCCTTTACAATTTTGTATCACAAAGGTAATGGATTCATACAATAGTTCAGAGGGCGATAATGCAACATATTGGATACCAACCGTCTTTAAACCTCACAGAAGCAGAAGCAGAAGAAGAAGAATGCACCTGTTCTTTTGTGATTGCTGCCCTGCCCACTATTTAACTGGAAGGAGAACTATTCCACACAATTGTTTATTCTTTTTCTTTGGTTGTTTTTTCCCAAATCTTGGGGGACAATTGTTGTTGCAACATGGTTTGGTTTCTGATTCTCATCTGGTTTGTCCAAGGTAGGACCAGTCATTTTGGTTATGTGACATCCTGCTCTTGAGTGTTTTCCATTTGAGGTAGGCCAGGCCGGCCCCACTGCGGACGCCAATTGGTTCACCATGTTATTATCTAACGTGTATTATGTTCCCCTTGTGTATTTCAGTGGGCGGTGTTCCCATCACCAATTTCACAAATGCTACTACTTCAAATGCTACTTTCCCTGCCACAGGTAGGCAGGCCTGCATTTGGGACCAGTCATTTTGTTAGATGACAGGCTGAAAGCTAGGCCTGTTTTCCATGTATATTTAATGTAGGCCAGCCCCACTGCAAAACTGTTGTTCTGTTCCACTTTATAATATTTTCTTTCTGTATTTCAGTGGACAATTCTACAAATGTGACTTTCACTGCCACAGGTAGGTCTCTACTGTGATTCTCAAGTCAATCTCTTGGCGTGATGGGCCTAAAGAAACAATTCCATTGGTTTTCTTGAAGTTCATGGCTTATCTATCAAAATTAAAATATTGCAAAATGTTTTAACAATTCCCTTTAGGTTCTACTGCCTCAATGGGGCCACATCACAGACAAAATGATTGGGTTAAAATGGCTGAAACCAGAGAAGGTAACACATTCATTAGATGAAGTGCACTATCCTGGACCTCTCATGAGGTTTGGACTTTATTAATGGCACTGGAGGTAGTGACTTGTAACCAGGTCATGTCAGTGTGGTTGTTTCACACCCTCTGTCCCTGTTACAGAGGAC
>NC_056430.1:40332067-40336925 GCF_018296145.1 Oncorhynchus tshawytscha | reverse complement strand
TAAGATGTTCAACCATTCATAGATGACCAGCAGGGTCAAATAATAATCACAGTGGTTGTAGAGGATGCAACAGGTCATCACCTATTAACTAAATGTCAGTTGGTTTTTCATAGCCAAGCATTCAGAGTTCGAGACAGCAGTTGCGGTAGAGAGAGAGAGCGGAGGGGAGAAGGAGAGAGAGGGTCGAAAACAGTAGGTCCAGGACACAGTATCACATCCGGTTAACAGGTCAGGGTTCAATAGCCACAGACATAACAGCAGAAACTGGATCATCAGTCATCAGGTCAAGCGAAGACTGGGGGTTAGCCTGATGTCCCAAACTACCCAATAATCCCCTCCATGTAGCCTAACTCACACTCACACACACAAACCTGCACACTCACACACACACACATATAATCAAACATGTTTTTTTACATGTATACTGAGTATATCATGTACAATTATAATTAATACGCTTTGTTTAACTGATTGAACAAACTTTTTTTTGTACTTATATTAGTGGTGGGGTTTTCATATACAGTGCCTTAGGAAAGTATTCAGACCCCATGACTTTTTCCACATTTTGTTAGTTTACAGCCTCATTCTAAAAGCAATTAAATCGTTTTTTCCCCTCATCGATCTACACACAATACCCCATAATGAGAAAGCAAAAACGTTTTTAGACATGTTTGTTAATTTATTAAAAATAAAAACAACTGAAATATCACACTTACAAAAGAATTCAGGCCCTTTGCTCAGTACTTTCCTGAAGCAACTTTGGCAGCCATTACAGCCTTGAGTATTCCTGGGTATGATGCTGCAGGCTTGGCACACCTGTTTGGCTACCATCTTCTCTGTTGCACAGATGTTCGATAGGTTCAAGTCCGGGCTCTGGCTGGGCCGCTCAAGGACATTCAGAGACATGTCCCGAAGCCACTCCTGCATTGTTTTGGTTGTGTGTTTTGGGTCACTGTCCGAAGGTGAACTTTCACCCCAGTTTGTGGTCCTGAGCGCTCTGTAACAGTTTTTCATAAAGGGTCCCTCTATACTTTGCTCCGTTCATTTTTTTTCTCAATCCTGACTAGTCTCCCCGTCCCTGCCGCTGTAAAACACCCCCACTGCATGATTCTGCCCCCACCATGCTTCACCGCAGGTATGGTGCCAGGTTCCCTCTAGATGTGACACTTGGCATTCAAGCCAAAGAGGTAAATCTTCAAATCAAATCACATTTTATTGGTCACATACACATGGTTAGTGGATGTTAATGCGAGTGTAGCGAAATGCTTGTGCTTCTAGTTCCAACCACGCAGTAATATCTAAGTAATCTAACAATTTCACAACAACTACTTTATACACACAAGTGTAAAGGAATGAATAAGAATATTTACAGTACATATAAATATATGGGTGAGCGATGGCCAAACTGCATAGACAAGATGCAGTAGATGGTATAGAGTACAGTATATACCCTACATTACTAATCTCATATGTATGTAAACATTATATAAAGTGGCATTGTTAAAAGTGACTAGTGATACATTTATTCCATCCAATTTTTTATTGTTAAAGTGGCTAGAGATTTGAGACAGTATGTTGGCAGCAGCCACTCAATGTTAGTGATGGCTGTTTAACAGTCTGATGGCCTTGAGATAGAAGCTATTTTTCAGTCTCTCAGTCCCAGCTTTGATGTCCCTGTACTGACCTCGCCTTCTGGATTATAGCAAGGTGAACAGGCAGTGGCTGGGGTGGTTGTTGTCCTTGATGATCTTTTTAGCCTTCCTGTGACATTGGGTGGTGTAGGTGTCCTGGTGGGCAGGTAGTTTTCCCCAGGGTGATGCGTTGTGCAGACCTCACTATCCTCTGGAGAGCCTTACAGTTGTGGGCGGAGCAGTTGCCGTACCAGGTGGTGATACAGCCCGACAGGATGCTTTCGATTGTGCATCTGTAAAAGTTTGTGAGCGTTTTCAGTGACAAGCCAAATTTCTTCAGCCTCCTGATGTTGAAGAGGCGCAGTTGCGGCTTCTTCACCATGCTGTCTGTGTGGGTGGATGTGTTGGTGGATGCCGTGATGTGTAGGAACTTAGAACTTTCCACCTTCTCCACTACTCTCCCATCGATGTGGATAGTGGGGTGTGTCTTCTGCTGTTTCCTGAATTCCACGATCATCTCCTTTGTTTTGTGGACGTTGAGTGTGAGGATATTTTCCTGACACCACACTCCGAGGGCCCTCACCTCCTCCCTGTAGGCCGTCTCGTCGTTGTTGGTAATCAAGCTTACCACTGTAGTGTCGTCTGGAAACTTGATGATTGAGTTGGATTAATATGCTTTGAAGACAACTGATAATCTCCCTCGATCTGGGGCTCCACGCAAGATCTCACCCCATGGGGTCAAAATGATCACAAGAACGGTGAGCAAAAATCCCAGAACCACACGGGGGGACCTAGAGAATGACCTGCAGAGAGCTGGGACCAAAGTAACAAAGCCTACCATCAGTAACACACTACGCCGCCAGGGACTCAAATCCTGCAGTGCCAGACGTGTCCCCCTGCTTAAGCCAGTACATGTCCAGGCCCGTCTGAAGTTTGCTAAAGAGCATTTGGATGACCCAGAAGAAGATTGGGAGAATGTCATATGGTCAGATGAAACCAAAATAGAACTTTTTGGTAAAAACTCAACTCGTCGTGTTTGGAGGACAAAGAATGCTGAGTTGCATCCAAAGAACACCATACCTACTGTGAAGCATGGGGGTGGAAACATCATGCTTTGGGGCTGTTTTTCTGCAAAGGGACCAGGATGACTGATCCGTGTAAAGGAAAGAATGAATGGGGCCATGTATCGTGAGATTTTGAGTGAAAACCTGCTTCCATCAGCAAGGGCATTGAAGATGAAACGTGGCTGGGTCTTTCAGCATGACAATTATCCCAAACACACCGCCCGGGCAACGAATGAGTGGCTTCGTAAGAAGCATTTCAAGGTCCTGGAGTGGCCTAGCCAGCCTCCAGATCTCAACCCCATAGAAAATCTTTGGAGGGAGTTGAAAGTCCGTGTTGCCCAGCAACAGCCCAAAACCATCACTGCTCTAGAGGAGATCTGCATGGAGGAATGGGCCAAAATACCAGCAACAGTGTGTGAAAACGTTTGACCTCTGTCATTGCCAACAAAGGGTATATAACAAAGTATTGAGATAAACTTTTGTTATTGACCAAATGCTTATTTTCCACCATAATTTTCAAATAAATTCATCAAAAATCCTACAATGTGATTATCTGGATTTTTTCTTCTCATTTTGTCTGTCATAGTTGAAGTGTACCTATGATGAAAATTACAGGCCTCTCTCATCTTTAAGTGGGAGAACTTGCACAATTGGTGGCTGACTAAATACTTTTTTGACCCACTGTATATAGGTGTGTGCCTTTCTATATAAGGCACTTCATGTCCAAATCATGTCCAATCAATTGAATTTACCACAGGTGGACTCCAATCAAGTTGTAGAAACATCTCAAGGATGATCAATGGAAACAGGATGCACCGGAGCTCAATTTCGAGTCTCATAGCAAAGGGTCCGAATTCTTATGTAAATAAGGTATTTCTGTTTTAATAATTTAGCAAAACTATTTTTAAAAAACCTGTTTTCGCTTTGTCATTATGGGGTATTGGGCTTCCAACCTCACCTGCACACTGTTATCATGTTTTATGTGTACTGTTTTGTCTTTCACTTCTTTTTTTGGTGTGAATAATTAAAACCTAAAACCTAAAGGCCAGGTAGTCCTAAGTCATGCTCCTAGGGCTCAGATCCTCAGAGAGAAAGAGAAAGAGATGGGAGAATTAGAGGGAGCGTACTTGAGTTCACACAGGATACTAGATAAGACAGGAAAATTTCACCAAATAGGACAGACTGACCCTAGCCCCCCAGCTGTAACGGTTTTCCTTAGGTGAAGGAGAGGCGGACCAAAATGCAGCGTGGTGGTTATTCATGTTTCTTTAATAAAGACTCAATACATGAATAAACTAACAAAACAATAAATGTGTGAAAACCTAAACAGTCCTATCTGGTGCAAACACAGAGACAGGAACAATCACCCACAAACACACAGTGAAACCCAGGCTACCTAAATATGGTTCCCAATCAGAGACAATGACTAACACCTGCCTCTGATTGAGAACCATATCAGGCCAGACATAGAAATAGACAAACAAGACATCCAACATAGAATGCCCACTCAGATCACACCCTGACCAACCAAAACATAGAAACATACAAAGCAAACTATGGTCAGGGTGTGACAGTACCCCCCCCCCCCAAGGTGCGGACTCCGGCCGCAAAACCTGAACCTATTGGGGAGGGTCTAGGTGGGCATCTGTCCGCGGTGGCGGTTCTGGTGCTGGATGTGGCCCCCACTTCACCGTAGTCTTAGTCACCCACCTTGTCCGCTTCCGTGGCCTCCTAGCCACGGCGACCCTACTTAATGACCCCACTGGACTGAGGGGCAGCTCGGGACAGAAGGGCGGCAGCTTGGGACAGAGGGCGGCAGCTCGGGACAGAGGGCGGCAGCTCGGGACAGAGGGGCGGAAGCTCGGGACAGAGGGGCGGAAGCTCGGGACAGAGGGGCGGAAGCTCGGGACAGAGGGGCGGAAGCTCGGGACAGAGGGGCGGAAGCTCTGACACCTCTGGGCTGAGGGCTCTGGCGCCTCTGGGCTGAGGGGCTCTGGCGCCACAGACTCCGGCAGCAGCGCCGGACAGGCGGGAGACTCCAGCAGCAGCGCCGGACAGGCGGGAGACTCCGGCAGCAGCGCCGGACAGGCGGAAGACTCCGGCAGCAGCGCCGGACAGGCGGGAGACTCCGGCAGCACTGGAGAGGAGGAAGGCTCCGGCAGC
>NC_056430.1:40329030-40331967 GCF_018296145.1 Oncorhynchus tshawytscha | reverse complement strand
ATCACTGGTCGTTGCAATGCTTGCAAGATAGCAGGGATCAAACGTTACTTCCATTGGCTGGAACGATTACCATAAAGTGTACAATAGTTTATATAGTTGTGTATACTACACTCAGAAATCTTTAGAATATTATTGAACTCTAAAATTGTGAACTCTAAAATTAATAGTCTTAGAAGCACAATGATGTAATCCTTCAGCATGTAGGTCACATTTATCTAAAACTTAACTGAATTACCTGATACAATTGAGATGCCATGGATGGATCCATTGTAGGGACACTAAATAGCCAGCAGATGTCAATCTTGCACACCAGGCTGAGTAGGGCAGTCTGTCAGATGAGTAGGTCCTACAAAAAAGATTTGCCTGCTGGTGAAGCCCAGGAACAAGACTAGTTAAAGGTGAAGACCTGAGTTCGGAGTGAGTGCTTGCAAAGTGAAATAAACGTTCAGAGTGAAATTTACATATCACAGTTAAAAACAAGATATGCATATGATACCAGACACTGTTTTATTAAATGACATGGTATGAAAATCGTCATTTGCGTCATTAGATGAGGGATACTAGCTAGAAGTGAGACTCTTGCCTATAGCTGGTGCTACAATACAATGCTGGCTTTATCATGCGTTGATCTAAATTAGACACTGGTGGAGGGCCTGGTTCACGAGGAGTGTCACCTCGACTGAGCCACAGTGCATCCAGGGGTCAGCCTGTCCCTCAAGTTTATCGGCCATGCGATATCTCTCTCTTGGATCTATATTGGTCTCTGTCTGGCATCGCAGGAAGATTTGCAGTGGCCAGTTCAGAGAACATTCCAGTGGGTATCTCGTGTTGTGGTTGGACAAGTTACAGTGCACGAAGCTCTACATAGCAACCATCGTCTATCTTAATATTATAGAGTAAGTGAGAGTGAGGCAATGTGTATTTGAGGATATTACCTAGTTTTGTACCATAAATCACTTCACCATGATGGTTCTCATCAGTGTATGGCTTTTTGAGTGTAATTGATTATGTTCTCTGTGATCAGGTGTTATGCAACTGAAGTACTTATTATTTTATTGCAAAAAACTGCAAATTGATGAATGCAAATGCTATGAATAAAGTTGCAAGTAAGTTTTGGAATTGTTGAAATACTTTTATTTATTTAACTTTTTAACTAGACAAAGTCAAATTCTTATTACAATGACTGCCTACTCCCGGCCCAAACCCGGGACGGTGCTGGTCCAATTGTTCGCCCGCCAGGCGGGGACTCCCAATCACGGCCGGATGTGATGCAGCCTGGAATGGATATGTTTGCAAAGATATTTGCAAATGAATGAAAGGGAAAAGTATTTATTACTGAATGCTGGATTCTGCACACCACACTGTTGCATAGAAAGCATTTCTCAAAAGAGCCTCATCACTGATGACTCGGTGTCCTATAAAATCAAGGTTGCAACCTCCAAGAGTGGCCTAACCTTGGCAGTTCTAGCTCAAACCTTGGCAGTTCTAGCATCAAACCTGGGCAGTTCTAGCATCAAAACCTAGTTCTAGCATCCAAATTCTTGGCAGTTCTAGCATCAAATTCTTGGCAGTTCTAGCATCAAATTCTTGCAGTTCTAGCATCAAGCATCAATTGCTAGTCAAATGGAAGATGGTCATTGTACAAAGATAAAAGCTAAACAACATTATTCATAGGCTTTATAAACTTGAGTTCTCCACAGGCCTTCTTAGTACTGCTGCTACATCCAAATGTGTTAGTGATTACCACATTGTGAGTGCGCTAATCCACGGAGGGTCCTCACAACACACACGCCATCACTTCACTCTAAGTGGCATTATTGATTTAATGTGATGGTTTCATTTTTTAAAGCCAGACCAAGGCTAATATTGGAAACATTCTTATGATACCCACCCACCCCTCGTACCCTCGGCCTACCCCTGCCACTCCTCCGTCCTCCCCAGCATCTACGAAGATAAAATGCAGCCCCTGAGGAACGCGCTGTCAATGACTCCTTGGTCACGCAAGGGATGTGTGAGGGGATACTCCCGTCCAAATTGTCAGAATTATTTCAAGATCTGTTTCTTTCACATTTGTTTATGTCCAAGGTACAGCTGCCACCTGCTTAACTGTCAAGTTTAGTTGAGAAGATATTCAGCAACTATGGTATACATTTGTAACAGTTTTGCTTCTGTCCCTCTCCTAGCCCTTGCAGGGCAAGGGAAACAATTACTTCAACCTCTCAGAGTTAGTGACTCCTCTAGTTTGTGTAGGAATGCTAGGTCAGGTGTAAATACAAGTAGGCGTTACCTTATGTTTGATCCCTCAGCCAAAACTTGAATCAGTTAGAATATAAACTTCAGTTCCTTTATTGCAGGGTTTGCGTCTGGCTTTGGAGGGGAAGTGAAAAAAACCTGTGTTAGAAATGACACGGTATTAGTCTAACTTACACTTTGTTGACAGCGACTGAGCATGTGGTCCACAGCAGTCGCTGATGGGTCAGACCCATTCATCACAGTCTGTAACGATTTTCCTTTTACTGAGGCAGCATCTCAAATGGCACTCTATTCCTTATTTAGTAAACTACTTTTTGACCAGGGTCCATGCGGAATAAGGAGCCATTTGGGACGTATGCTGAAGCTCTGTCCTTCCTCACTGACCTGCATATTTATTAACTACAGTGAGCTACAAAAGTATTGGGACAGTGACACATGTTTTGTTTGTTATCAAATCAAATTTTATTTATTACATACACATGGTTAGCAGATGTTAATGCGAGTGTAGCAAAATGCTTGTGCTTTTAGTTCCGACAATGCAGTAATAACCAACGAGTAATCTAACCTAACAATTCCACAACTACTACCTTATACACACAAGTGTAAAGGGATAAAGAATATGTACATAAAGATATATGACTGAGTGATGGTACAGAACAGCATAGGCACGATGCAGTAGATGGT
>NC_056430.1:40324631-40328930 GCF_018296145.1 Oncorhynchus tshawytscha | reverse complement strand
AAACAAAGAGAGAGACAGAAAGAGAAACAAAGAGAGAGACAGAAAGAGAAACAAAGAGAGAGAAACAAAGCGAGAGAGAAACAAAGAGAGACAGAGAAACAAAGAGAGAAACAAAGAGAGAGAAACAAAGAGAGAGAGAGAGAGAGAGAGAACAAAGAGAGACAGATAGAGAAACAGAGACAGAAAGAGAAACAAAGAGAGACAGATAGAGAAACAAAGAGAGAGACAGAAAGAGAAACAAAGAGAGAGACAGAAAGAGAAACAAAGAGAAACAAAGAGAGACAGAAAGAGAAACAAAGAGAGACAGATAGAGAAACAAAGACAGAAAGAGAGAGAGACAGATAGAGAAACAAAGAGAGACAGAAAGAGAAACAAAGAGAGAGACAGATAGAGAAACAAAGAGAGAGACAGATAGAGAAACAAAGAGAGAGACAGAAAGAGAAAGATAAAAACAAAGAGAGACAGAAGAGAAACAAGAGAGACAGAAAGAGAAACAAAGAGAGACAGAAAGAGAAACAAAGAGAGACAGATAGAGAAACAAAGAGAGACAGAAAGAGAAACAAAGAGAGACAGAAAGAGAAACAAAGAGAGAGACAGAAAGAGAAACAAAGAGAGAGACAGATAAGAAACAAAGAAGATAAAAACAAAGAGAGACAGATAGAGAAACAAAGAGAGAGACAGAAAGAGAAAACAAAGAGAGAGACAGATAGAGAAAAAAACAAAGAGAGAGACAGATAGAGAAACAAAGAGAGAGACAGATAGAGAAACAAAGAGAGAGACAGAAAGAGAAACAAAGAGAGACAGAGAGAGAAAGAGAAACAAAGAGAGACAGATAGAGAAACAAAGAGAGAGACAGAAAGAGAAACAAAGAGAGAGACAGAAAGAGAAAACAAAGAGAGAGACAGAAAGAGAAACAAAGAGAGAGACAGAAAGAGAAACAAAGAGAGAGAGAGACAGATAGAGAAACAAAGAGAGACAGATAAAGAGAAACAAAGAGAGAGACAGAAAGAGAAACAAAGAGAGAGACAGAAAGAGAAACAAAGAGAGACAGAAAGAGAAACAAAGAGAGACAGAAAGAGAAACAAAGAGAGACAGAAAGAGAAACAAAGAGAGAGACAGATAGAGAAACAAAGAGAGACAGAAAGAGAAACAAAGAGAGACAGAAAGAGAAACAAAGAGAGACAGATAGAGAAACAAAGAGAAACAAAGAGAGACAGAAAGAGAAACAAAGAGAGAGACAGAAAGAGAAACAAAGAGAGAGACAGAAAGAGAAACAAAGAGAGAGACAGAAAGAGAAACAAAGAGAGAGACAGAAAGAGAAACAAAGAGAGACAGAAAGAGAAACAAAGAGAGAGACAGAAAGAGAACAAAGAGAGACAGAAAGAGAAACAAAGAGAGACAGAAAGAGAAACAAAGACAGATAGAGAAACAAAGAGAGAGACAGAAAGAGAAACAAAGAGAGAGACAGAAAGAGAAACAAAGAGAGAGACAGAAAGAGAAACAAAGAGAGAGACAGAAAGAGAAACAAAGAGAGAGACAGATAAGAAAACAAAGAGAGAGACACAAGAGAGAAGAGAGAAACAAAGAGAGAGACAGAAAGAGAAACAAAGAGAGAGACAGAAAGAGAAACAAAGAGAGAGACAGAAAGAGAAACAAAGAGAGACAGAAAGAGAAACAAAGAGAGAGACAGAAAGAGAAACAAAGAGAGAGACAGAAAGAGAAACAAAGAGAGAGACAGAAAGAGAAACAAAGAGAGAGACAGATAGAGAAACAAAGAGAGACAGAAAAGAAACAAAGAAGACAGAAGAGAAACAAAGAGAGAGACAGAAAGAGAAACAAAGAGAGAGACAGATAAAGAGAAACAAAGAGAGAGACAGATAGAGAAACAAAGAGAGAGACAGAAAGAGAAACAAAGAGAGAGACAGAAAGAGAAACAAAGAGAGAGACAGAAAGAGAAACAAAGAGAGACAGAAAGAGAAACAAAGAGAGAGACAGATAGAGAAACAAAGAGAGAGACAGAAAGAGAAACAAAGAGAGACAGAAAGAGAAACAAAGAGAGAGACATAAAGAGAAACAAAAGAGAGACAGAAAGAGAAACAAAGAGAGAGACAGAAAGAGAAACAAAAGAGAGACAGAAAGAGAAACAAAGAGAGAGACAGAAAGAGAAACAAAGAGAGAGACAGAAAGAGAAACAAAGAGAGAGACAGAAAGAGAAACAAAGAGAGAGACAGATAGAGAAACAAAGAGAGAGACAGATAGAGAAACAAAGAGAGAGACAGAAAGAGAAACAGAGAGACAGAGAGAAACAAAGAGAGACAGATAGAGAAACAAAGAGAGACAGAAAGAGAAACAAAGAGAGAGAAGAAAGAAAACAAAGAGAGAGACAGAAAGAGAAACAAAGAGAGAGACAGAAAGAAACAAAGAGAGACAGAAGAGAAACAAAGACAGAAAGAGAAACAAAGAGAGAGACAGATAGAGAAACAAAGAGAAGACAGATAAAGAGAGAACAAAGAGAAACAAAGAGAGAGACAGAAAGAGACAGAGAGAAACAGAAAGAGAAACAAAGAGAGACAGAAAGAGAAACAAAGAGAGACAGAAAGAGAAACAAAGAGAGACAGAAAGAGAAACAAAGAGAGAGACAGAAAGAGAAACAAAAGAGAGACAGAAAGAGAAACAAAGAGAGAGACAGAAAGAGAACAAAGAGAGACAGAAAGAGAAGACAAAGAGACAGACAGATAGAGAAGACAAAGAGAGAGACAGAAAGAGAAACAAAGAGAGACAGAAAGAGAAATAAAGAGAAAGAAAGAGAAACAAAGAGAGAGACAGAAAGAGAAACAAAGAGAGAGACAGAAAGAGAAACAAAGAGAGAGACAGAAAGAGAAACAAAGAGAGAGACAGAAAGAGAAACAAAGAGAGACAGAAAGAGAAACAAAGAGAGAGACAGAAAGAGAAACAAAGAGAGACAGAAAGAGAAACAAAGAGAGAGACAGAAAGAGAAACAAAGAGAGAGACAGAAAGAGAAACAAAGAGAGAGACAGAAAGAGAAACAAAGAGAGAGACAGAAAGAGAAACAAAGAGAGAGACAGAAAGAGAAACAAAGAGAGAGACAGAAAGAGAAACAAAGAGAGAGACAGAAAGAGAAACAAAGAGAGAGACAGAAAGAGAAACAAAGAGAGAGACAGAAAGAGAAACAAAGAGAGACAGAAAGAGAAACAAAGAGAGAGACAGAAAGAGAAACAAAGAGAGAGACAGAAAGAGAAACAAAGAGAGAGACAGAAAGAGAAACAAAGAGAGAGACAGAAAGAGAAACAAATACATGTTATACACTTGCCATATGACGTTGTTATATATACTTGTTATATACATATGTTATACACGTGTTACATATATATATATACTGTTGTTATTAATTTGCACATATATATATATACACGTGTTACATACGTTGTTACATATACGCACATATACGCTGTTATACACGCACATATATATACACAGAAATACATCACATATATATATATATATACTTGTGAGAGAGCATTTGTTATATATTTCAAAGAGAGACAGAAAGAGAGAGACAGAAAGAGAGACAGAAAGAGAGACAGAAAGAGAGAGACAGAAAGAGAGAGACAGAGAGAGACAGAAAGTGAGAGACAGAAAGAGAGACAGAAAGAGAGACAGAAAGAGAGACAGAAAGAGAGACAGAAAGAGAGACAGAAAGAGAGACAAAGAGAGAGACAGAAAGAGAAACAAAGAGAGAGACAGAAAGAGAAACAAAGAGAGACAGAAAGAGAAACAAAGAGAGAGACAGAAAGAGAAACAAAGAGAGAGACAGAAAGAGAAACAAAGAGAGACAGAAAGAGAAACAAAGAGAGAGACAGATAGAGAAACAAAGAGAGAGACAGATAAAGAGAAACAAAGAGAGAGACAGAAAGAGAAACAAAGAGAGAGACAGATAAAGAGAAACAAAGAGAGAGACAGAAAGAGAAACAAAGAGAGAGACAGAAAGAGAAACAAAGAGAGAGACAGAAAGAGAAACAAAGAGAGAGACAGATAGAGAAACAAAGAGAGAGACAGATAAAGAGAAACAAAGAGAGAGACAGAAAGAGAAACAAAGAGAGAGACAGAAAGAGAAACAAAGAGAGAGACAGAAAGAGAAACAAAGAGAGACAGAAAGAGAAACAAAGAGAGAGACAGATAAAGAGAAACAAAGAGAGAGACAGATAAAGAGAAACAAAGAGAGAGACAGAAAGAGAAACAAAGAGAGAGACAGATAGAGAAACAAAGAGAGAGACAGAA
>NC_056430.1:40323954-40324531 GCF_018296145.1 Oncorhynchus tshawytscha | reverse complement strand
GGCAAGACAAAGGAGCTTATCATGGACTACAGGAAACAGAGGGCAGAACACGCTCCCATTCAAATCGACAGGGCTGTAGTGGAGCGCGTCTCTCGGTGTCCACAGCACTAAGGGCCTATCATGGTTCAAACACACCAACACTGTCGTGAGGAGGGCATGACAATGGCTATTACCCCTCAGGAGGCTGAAAAGATTTGGCATGGGCCCTCATGACCTTAAAAAGTTCTACAGCTGCCAGTCGCGGGGTGTGAGTAAAATCACAGGGTAGCCATTTCACAAGAAAAAGCCATATTACAACATATGTGTTGTGATAATAGCGTTTTTTGCTCTATAACCTGTTAGTTCATATGCCTTGACACCATGACATATAGGCCTAAGGCCAAGATAATAAGAAGACACAGTGGCAGAATATATTCAACCACACATTTGTTTCATTACAAAACTGGAGAGCAACAACTGTCTGTTAGAGTGATGCTTCTCGGCCTTTTGGCTAAGATCACGTGCAGTGTCCCTGACAGTGCTGCACTTGATCAGAGCGATCATAGGCCGGAGGCGCCAGGGTTGTGCTATCTATTTT
>NC_056430.1:40323118-40323854 GCF_018296145.1 Oncorhynchus tshawytscha | reverse complement strand
AACTGTCTGTTGAAGTCAACAAAACATACTGCATGTAACAAACATGACCTACAGCATAATAAGGCAAGGTAATGTTTCCAACATTTTCCAACATTTTTTAGTTAAACCACGGAGTTACTGCAAGGCGCAATGAAAACAGGAGCTGCCTCCACTAGCAGCACCATTTCAACTTCAACATCATATAATCACCTATGCTTAGTGTAATACAGTGACAACTAAAAGATACCAAAAACTATTTAGTCCAATCAACGTAAGCTAAATATGATGTGGCTGTCCATGGTACTGATTTCTGTGTGTGTGCGCGCGCGTGGTGTATGTGTGCGTGCATGCAAGTTGAAAAAACATGTTGACTCACCAATGCCTTCCTCCTCTTCCATGTTGCCTAATAATGTACATTTTGTCATGAAGTACATTTTTTATTTATTTTTGTTGTCCTAGTCTACCTGGCTAAAATACTTGTTTGCTAGTCGCCAAGCCTAACTTCCTTTCATGGGAAAAGATGTGCCAGGCCAGCTAGTTAACATTAGCAAACTACATCAAGCTACATTGTTGAACTTCCATTCTCTCAGGCCAAGGGCACAATGTATACATTTATGGTTGGATCAGAATTGCCGTTATAATCATTGGCCAGTACAGAGATTTAAGCAAAACCACAAGTACAAATCCCTATCTCCACCCGTGGCTAATTTAGGAAAGGGATGATTTTAGCTAGCAAGCTAGTCACCGGAGGACAACA
>NC_056430.1:40316079-40323018 GCF_018296145.1 Oncorhynchus tshawytscha | reverse complement strand
TGGGAACTGTAAAAGAGACCTCTGGTGGCATGTCTTGTGGGGTATGCATAGGTGTCGGAGTTGTGTGCTAGTTTAAACAGACAGCTCGGTGCATTAAACATGTCAATACTTGTTACAAATACAAGTAGTGATGAAGTCAATCTCTCCTCTACTTTGAGCCAGGAGCGATTGACATGCATATTATTACCGTTAGCTCTCCATGAACATTTAAGGGCCAGTTGTGCTGTCCTATTCTGTCCCTCTTTGTGGCACCTGACCACACGACTGGACAGTAATCCAGGTGCAACAAAACTAGGGCCTTAGGACCTGCCTTGTTGGTTGATAGCGATGTTAAGAAAGCAGAGCAGTGCTTTATTATGGACAGACTTCTCTCCATTTTAGCTACTGCTGCATCAATGTTTTGACCATGACAGTTTACAATCAAGGGTTACTCCAAGCAGTTTAGTTTCCTCAACGTGCTCAATTTCCACATTATTCATTACACTATTTAGTTGAGGTTTAAGTGAATGATTGGATCCAAATACAATACGTTTAATTGTTTTAATATTTAGGACTCACTTATTTCTTGCCACCCATTCTGAAACTGACTGCAGTTCTTTGTTAAGTGTTGCAGTGATTTCACTTGCTGTGGTAGCTGATGTGTATAGTGTTGAGTCATCTGCATACATAGACACACAGGCTTTACTCAGAGCCAGAAGCAGGTCATTAGTAAAAATTTAAAAAAGTATGAGGCATAGACAGCTGCCCTGGGGAATGCCTGATTCTACCTGGATTATGTTGGAGGGGCTTCCATTAAAGAACACCCTCTGTTATATTAGACAGGTTACTCTCAATCCACAATGTAGCAGGGGATGTAAAGCCATAATACATGCGTTTTTCCAGCAGCAGATTATGATCAATAATGTCAAAAGCTGCACTGAAGTCTAACAAAACAGCTCCCACAATATTTTTATTATAAATTTCTCTCAGCCAATAATCAGTCATTTGTGTAAGTGTGTGTTTAATGTCCTTCCCGATTTTTATTTTTTTAACCTTTATTTAAGTAGGCAAGTCAGTTAAGAACAAATTCTTATTTTCAATGACAGCCTAGGAACAGTGGGTTAACTGCCTGTTCAGAGGCAGAACAACAGATTTGTACCTTGTCAGCTCGGGGATTTGAACTTGCAACCTTACTAGTCCAACGCTCTAACCACTAGGCTACCCTGCCTATAAACGTGATGAAAATCTGTTGTTCATCCGTTTACCTTGAAAAAGCATTGTATCTGGTCAAACACAATTTTTTCCCAAAGTGTATTGTCTTTCATAATTTGGTGAGATATGCATGGATGTGTAGGTTCAGAATTTGTTGTTGGCAAGTCATGCCTAAGTTTGATAATCTTACAGTATGTTGCCAATCGGTTGTGAATACTTATTTGCCATTCCTTTTGCCTCATCCCTCTCAACCATACAATTTTTCAATTTATCATCAATCCAAGAGGATTTAACAGTTCTTTCCAGTCATTTGCTTATAAGTAAATGGAATAAGACATTTCATAAATGTGTCAAGTGCAGCATCTGGTTGCTCCTCATTACACACCAAAGACCATCTTCAACATAAGATTTACTACAAACAAATACTGTATGTGCCTTCAGAAAGTATTCATACTCCTTGACTTATTCCAAATGTTCTTATGTTACAGCCTGAACTCCAAATTGATTTTTTTTTTAAATCTCACCCATGTACACACAATACCCATAATGACAAAGTGAAAACATGTTTAAATAATTTATTGCAATTTTTTGGTCAAGGGAAATACCACCAGTATTCACACCCCTGGGTGAATAGTTTGTAGAAGCACCTTTGGCAGCGATTAAAGCTGTGAGTCTTTCTGGATAAGTGTGTAAGAGCTTTCCATACCTGGATTGTGCAACATTTGCCCATTATTATTTTCTAAATTCTTCTAGGTCTGTCAAATTGGTTGTTGATCACAGCTAGACAACCATTTTCAGGTCTTGACATTGATTTTAAAGTAGATTTAAGTCAAAACTGTAACTCTTAACGACTACAAGCATACCCATAACATGATGCAGCTACCTCTATGCTTGAAAATATGGATTTTGCCCCAAACATAACACTTTGTACTCAGGACAAAAAGTTAATTGCTTTGACACATTTTTTGCAGTATTGCTTAAGTCTCTTGTTGTAGACAGGATGCATTTTTAGGAATATTTTTTTTTCTGTAAAGGCTTCCTTCTTTTCACTCTGTCAATTAGCTTAGTATTGTGGAGTAACTAATGTTGTTGATGCATCCTCAGTTTTCTTCAATCATAGCCATTAATCTCTGTAACTGTTTTAAAGTCACCATTGGTCTCAAGGGGAAATCCCTGAGCAGTTTCCTTCCTATCCAGCAATTGATTTAGGAAGAACACCTGTATATTTGTAGTGACTGGTTGTATTGAATCACCATCCAAAGTGTAATTAGTAACTTAATTTTGCTCAAAGGGATATTCAATGTCTGTTTGTTTTTTACCCATCTACCAATAGGTCCCCTTCTTTGCGAGGCATTGGAAAACCTCCCTGGTCTTTGTTGTTGGATCTGGGTTTGAAATTCACTGCTCAACTGGGGGACCTTACAGATCATTGTAAACACAATCATATTAAACACTATTACTGTACACAGAGTGAGTCCATACAATGTTTAATTTGACTTTTACTCCTGTACTATTTATTAACTCAAAAACATTTGAGATCAAGGTCCTAAACGATATCATAACCTCCATTGATAAGAGACATTACTGTGCAGCCGAATTCATCCACCTGGCCAAGGCTTTCAACTCTGTCAATCACAAAATTCTTATTGGCAGACTCAACAGCCTTAGTTTCTCAAATGATTGCCTCGCCTGGTTCACCAACTACTTCTCTGATAGAGTTCAATGTGTCAAATCGGAGGGCCTGTTGTCCGGACCTCTGGCAGTCTCTATCGGGGTGCCACAGGGTTCAATTCCCGGGACGACTCTCTTCTCTGTATACATCAATGATGTCGCTCTTGCTGCTGGTGATTCTTTGATCCACCTCTACGCAGATGACACCATTCTGTATACCTCTGGCCCTTCTTTGGACAATGTGTTAACTAACCTCCAAACGAGCTTCAATGCCATACAACTCTCCTTCCGTGGCCTCCAACTGCTCTTAAATGCAAGTAAAACTAAATGCATGCTCTTCAACAGATCGCTGCCCGCACATACCCGCCCGTCCAGCATCACTACTCTGGACGGTTCTGACTTAGAATATGTGGACAACTACAAATTCCTAGGTGTCTGGTTAGACTGTAAACTCTCCTTCCAGACTCACATTAAACATCTCCAATCCAAAATTAATTCTAGAATCGGCTTCCTATTTCGCAACAAAGCATCCTTCACCCATGCTGCCAAACATATCCTCGTTAGACGGACCATCCTACCGATCCTCGACTTCGGCGATGTCATTTACAAAATAGCCTCCAACACTCTACTCAACAAATTGGATGCAGTCTATCACAGTGCCATCCGTTTTGTCACCAAAGCCCCATATACTACCCACCACTGCGGCCTGTACGCTCTCGTTGGCTGGCCCTCGCTTCATACTCGTCGCCAAACCCACTGGCTCTAGGTCATCTATAAGTCTCTGCAAGGTAAAGCCCCGCCTTATCTCAGCTCACTGGTCACCATAGCAGCACCCACCCGTAGCACGCACTCCAGCAGATATATCTCACTGGTCACCCCCAAAGCCAATTCTTCCTTTGGCCGCCTCTCCTTCCAGTTCTCTGCTGCCAATGACTGGAATGAACAGCAAAATCACTTAAGCTGGAGACTCGTATCTCACTCACTAGCTTTAAGCACCAGCTGTCAGAGCAGCTCACAGATCACTGCACCTGTACATAGCCCATCTGTAAATAGCCCATCCAACTACCTCATCCCCATACTGTATTTATTTATTTTTCTTGCTCCTTTGCACCCCAGTATCTCTACTTGCACATTCATCTTCTGCACATTCTACCATTCCAGTGTTTATTTGCTATATTGTAATTACTTCGCCACCATGGCCTATTTATTGCCTTACCTCCCTTATTTGCACATGCTGTATATAGACTTTTTCTACTGTATTATTGATTTTATATTCCATGTGTAACTCTGTGTTGTTGTATGTGTCGAACTGCTTTGCTTTATCTTCGCAAGGTCGCAGTTGCAAATGAGAACTTGTTCTCAACTAGCCTACCTTTTTAAATAATGGTGAAATATATATACAGTATATATATATATATATATATATATATATTTGTTGTTTAAAAAAAAAGCAAACAGAGAGAAGGCGGAGGACTTGCTCACTGTATATATCCTGGCTGCACATACACTATACGAAGGGGAGATGACCAACTCACAAGTTGGTGCTGTAGAAACAAGCAGTCAAACAGCAGTGAGAACGAGCAGCGTGAATGACAGCGTGAAAATAGCAAAAATAACAGCTGTGAAAATAGCACACCTCCGGACCTGGGGGAGTAAACAGAAGTGACAAGAAAAAGATCAAAGGGAGGGCACTTTTCCCAGTGTAATCAACTCCATTTAATCAGAATTGTTTTAACTAAAACAATAAATCTGCATAATACATATTTTTTTCTCGAGCAAGTCTTTAAATTAGATTGTTTTTTTACAACAAGCTAAGGAGTTTTGTGCTTGAAAGATTTTTGTTTGGTTCAGTTTGATCATCTGCATCCGCTCATTAAATCAAATCAAATTTGATTTGTCACATACACATGGTTAGCAGATGTTAATGCGAGTGTAGCGAAATGCTTGTGCTTCTAGTTCCGACAATGCAGTAATAACCAACAAGTAATCTAGCTAACAATTCCAAAACTACTACCTTATAGACACAAGTGTAAGGGGATAAAGAATATGTACATAAGGATATGTGAATGAGTGATGGTACAGAGCGGCATAGGCAAGATACAGTAGATGGTATTGAGTACAGTATATACATATGAGATGAGTATGTAAAAAAAGTGGCATAGTTAAAGTGGCTAGTGATACATGTATTACATAAAGATGCAGTAGATGATATAGAGTACAGTATATACGTATACATATGAGATGAATAATGTAGGGTATGTAAACATTATATTAGGTAGCATTGTTTAAAGTGGCTAGTGATATATTTTACATCATTTCCCATCAATTCCAATTATTAAAGTGGCTGGAGTTGAGTCAGTGTGTTGGCAGCAGCCACTCAATGTTAGTGGTGGCTGATTAACAGTCTGATGGCCTTGAGATAGAAGCTGTTTTTCAGTCTCTCGGTCCCTGCTTTGATGCACCTGTACTGACCTCGCCTTCTGGATGATAGCGGGGTGAACAGGCAGTGGCTCGGGTGGTTGTTGTCCTTGACGATCTTTATGGCCTTCCTGTGACATCGGGTGGTGTAGGTGTCCTGGAGGGCAGGTAGTTTGCCCCCGGTGATGCGTTGTGCAGACCTCACTACCCTCTGGAGAGCCTTACGGTTGTGGGCAGAGCAGTTGCCGTACCAGGCGGTGATACAGCCCGACAGGATGCTCTCGATTGTGCATCTGTAGAAGTTTGTGAGTGCTTTTGGTGACAAGCCGAATTTCTTCAGCCTCCTGAGGTTGAAGAGGCGCTGCTGCGCCTTCTTCACGATGCTATCTGTGTGGGTGGACCAATTCAGTTTGTCTGTGATGTGTACATAGAGGAACTTAAAACTTACTACCCTCTCCAATACTGTTCCATCAATGTGGATAGGGGGGTGTTCCCTCTGCTGTTTCCTGAAGTCCACAATCATCTCCTTAGTTTTGTTGACGTTGAGTGTGAGGTTATTTTCCTGACGCCACACTCCGAGGGCCCTCACCTCCTCCCTGTAGGCCGTCTCGTCGTTGTTGGTAATCAAGCCTACCACTGTTGTGTCGTCCGCAAACTTGATGATTGAGTTGGAGGCGTGCGTGGCCACGCAGTCGTGGGTGAACAGGGAGTACAGGAGAGGGCTCAGAACGCACCCTTGTGGGGCCTGAGTGTTGAGGATCAGCGGGGTGGAGATGTTGCCTACCCTCACCACCTGAGGGCGGCCCGTCTGGAAGTCCAGTACCCAGTTGCACAGGGCGGGGTCGAGACCCAGGGTCTCGAGCTTGATGACGAGCTTGGAGGGTAATATGGTGTTAAATGCCGAGCTGTAGTCGATGAACAGCATTCTCACATAGGTATTCCTCTTGTCCAGATGGGTTAGGGCAGTGTGCAGTGTGGTTGAGATTGCATCCTCTGTGGACCTATTTGGGCGGTAAGCAAATTGGAGTGGGTCTAGGGTGTCAGGTAGGGTGGAGGTGATATGGTCCTTGACTAGTCTCTCAAAGCACTTCATGATGACGGAAGTGAGTGCTACGGGGCGGTAGTCGTTTAGCTCAGTTACCTTAGCTTTCTTGGGAACAGGAACAATGGTGGCCCTCTTGAAGCATGTGGGAACAACAGACTGGGATAGGGATTGATTGAATATGTCCGTAAACACACCAGCCAGCTGGTCTGCGCATGCTCTGAGGGTGCGGCTGGGGATGCCGTCTGGGCCTGCAGCCTTGCGAGGGTTGATACGTTTAAATGTTTTCCTCACGTCGGCTGCAGTGAAGGAGAGTCCGCATGTTTTGGTTGCGGGCCGTGTCAGTGGCACTGTATTGTCCTCAAAGCGGGCAAAAAAAGTTATTTAGTCTGCCTGGGAGCAAGACATCCTGGTCCGTGACGGGGCTGGTTTTCTTTTTATAATCCGTGATTGACTGTAGACCCTGCCACATACCTCTTGTGTCTGAGCCGTTGAATTGAGATCCTACTTTGTCTCTATACTGACGATTAGCTTGTTTGATTGCCTTGCGGAGGGAATAGCTACTGTTTGTATTCGGTCATGTTTCCGGTCACCTTGCCCTGATTAAAAGCAGTGGA
>NC_056430.1:36913212-36923212 GCF_018296145.1 Oncorhynchus tshawytscha | reverse complement strand
CCCCCTACACTATACACATAGGATTAACCCTTCTACCCAAGACATTCGATCCACCAAATCAACCCAGTGGATAATCTACGCCCCCTATCAATACCCTGACCCATCTATCATCACAACTACCCTCTCTCTTTCTCCTCTCCATCTCCTCTTCCTGTTTCTATCCCCTCCCCTGCTCTAACCACCTCTTCCTCAATCCCTAAACCTCCCTCTCAACCGTTTCCAATCAGTCCACGAAATACATCCCTCTGCCAGGATTTTAATCTGCTTCTCATTGTTCTATTTGTTCCATCAGGTCTGCTGTTAGGCCGAGCTCTGACCCGGAGGTTTACGGGATGTTATGGTTGTGTTGTTTTGTTTGCTTTTTGTCTTGTTGTGTTCTGTTCTGAATAACCATGCCTTGTAGCTCATTACTCACTATTCCTCAACCACACCCATGTATGCATGTACACGCAAACAAAAGCATGAACTATCTCACAATTGTTTTTCAAGCCATAAATTCTCTTATTGACATATTTTCTTTAAATGTTTGGATCTTCAGGGGTTTCAGCACTACTCTGTGAGGGCCAATTTCTCCTCCAAATATTTTCACTGAGAGAGAAAAAAGGCTTTTGTGCGCCAGAGACAAAGAATCTCTTATAGTAAGAAGTATGGGCAACAAAATAAATAATTGAGTAGGTGGGATTGTATGAGTGATATTGACGGGTGTCCAATATACAAATGAAAGTAAGTGGTGCAAAGACATCCCTTCAGACACACATACTCACTCCCGCACAGATACACAATCATTGACTTTATTAAGCATCCTTATGGGGAAGTGTTTGGTGGGAACCAGGGTCAGTCGGAAGCTCCATTGCTATCTCAAATTGACCCTGAAGAGGTGAAGTATGGAGGAGAGATGAAGTTATTATGGGATCTGTTGAGAGGAACCACACCGCAGACAGCCCTGGTGTTGCTTCACTTGCAATGGGCTCCCTTACTGATCACAACACAAGACCCAAGCCTCTCTAGTACTATGAAAGAAAGACAAAAAGAAGGAAGGAAAGAAAGAAAAGCAGGGAAGGAAAAAAGAAAGTGGTGAAAGCGAAAGACGATAGAAAACAGAGGGAAAAAGAGAGAGAGTAAAGAGAGAGAGCAAGAAAGAGTTTGTTTCAGGCATCTGGAAGGCACTGAGCCTTTTCTCCATTCGTAAGAGGTGAGTAGCGTTTCATTAATTACTCCCACATTGGGAGCTGGATTGAGAAGAGAAAGAGGGGACTTTGGTGAAGAAAGAGGGAGGGAGCGAACTGGCTGATGAAATACATACATAAAAATAAAGAAACGGTTTATTTCCCCCAATAAACACACAAAATAATGAGCCTCCAACCCAGAGAACTGTTGCATTTCCTCTAATGAGTCACACCAGCCAGGGGAGCCTCTCTCTCTCTCCCTCCAGGGGTAACACACCTTGGGCAGGGCAACAAAAGCAGTGCTGTGCGTTTCTGGGCTTCCAGGCCTCAATGCTGCCTTTATGAGGCTGGGCTGGGTCGGTTCAGACTGGGCCGTCTGGCCCTGCTGAGACACACACACGTACAAACACGGTGTGTGTGGAGGGGGCAAAGGGGTGTTGTCTCAGTGATCTCATCGCCCACCATCACCCTCAAGTCCATTACCCCAAGTCCCGACCTGACTCAACCTGCCACTCTTCACGCACACACACACACACACACACACACACACACACACACACACACACACACACACACACACACACACACACACACACACACACACACACACCCAAGGGGTGCACAGGTAACTGACGCCCACCTTTCCGAATGCAGAGGAATCAAAAGCAGCTTTGGTGTGTGTGTGTCGGAGGTTTTCCATTCCACCCTCTCTTTTCCAAAAAGACCTTTAACTGAAGGGCAGACCTCAACACACACCAAACAAAAAAACATTTCTTGCCTCTCTTCACACTGGTTCTCGTGAAAATGTTTATTTTACAGAAGTATTTGACGTTGGTCGAACGGCTAGACATATAAAATGTGTACATATATTTATACTGTATAGCATAGGCTTGAATTTGGGCTCCCGAGTGGCGCAGCGGTCTAAGGCACAGCAGTCTAAGGCACTTCATCTCAGTGCTAGAGGCATCACTACAGACACCCTGGTTCAAATCCAGGCTGTATCACAACCAGCCGTGATTGGAAGTCCCATAGGGCGGCGCACAATTGGCCCAGCGTCATCCGGTGTAGGCCGTCATTGTATATAAGAATTTGTTCTTAACTGACTTGTGTAGTTAAATAAAGGTTACAAACATCCTACACCAGCCACTGGATATATAACTATGACCTTTGGATATTTTTCTAATCCTACTTCTAATTTCCTTTACAAATAAAACAAACAATAAAATAAAAGCCTGTCTGAAGCTAATCACAAGTAAAAGCTGTCCTCCAGTGTTACCAACTGCACCTGCCTCTTGTTATTCAGGGACCATGTACAGTGTAAAATGTGTTTTTTCCAACTGAGTTAAACCCACACAACGGCTTGTTTGTGAGGCGAAGCGTACACTTCTCTGGGTGATTTTAAGTATCCAGCTTTCATGTGGCGAATGCAACCCACTGAGTAATATGGAGGCGCGGTTTAATATGCCTCTAACTACTGACTTAAACACACACACACACACACACACACACACACACACACACACACACACACACACACACTCACACACACACACACACACACACACACACACACACACACACACACACACACCAGGTCATTACTGAGGTGGGCATGCAGAGAGAGCTTTAATCAAACTCATAAAAACTGCACACTGTGACCCCAAGTCATTCTTTAATGACTTATTAAATCACCTCTCTGCCTGCCAGACATGTTTCACCGACTGGCTTAAGGTTTTAATCTCCATGTGTACAGTTGGATATTTTTACTGAAACAATACAAGTTAATTCACTTAATTCAGAGACGGACCATCACTGTGTGTAAGTGATGTAGATTTGAGGAGCATTCACAGCTATCTAAAGCAGTTTGTGTAAAACCTCATGCAGCTCAACTATTCAGCATTAAATCCATAAATGTTCTATAGAACAAGACGTTATGATCTAATATATTTTCCCAACATGGAATTAGAGCTGGTATTAGAACTGGTTAGAATTTGTTACCAGTTGTCAAAACTGCCAGGTTATGCAGCTATTACATACAGTTGACACAGTAAGACTGAGGGATGGAGAATTTAAAATCGCAGCAGGAGAGAAACTGAAAAGGTCCCAAACTCCAATCCTCTCAAATCGACCCAAGCAGGATAAATGAGAAGTGTGTAAAATCATGCCGTCTTTAGTTAAAAACATGGGCTTATTTGTTAAGTGGAGTTAAAGTATGTAGTCAAAATACAAAACAAGTATATAACCTTGTATTTGTATGTGGGTGTGTGTGTGTGTTTTTCCCTCTCTCTGCAGAAGTGTTGTCTGCTGTGTCTGAATTAGCACAGGGTCAAACGGTCCGCATGGCAAGTTTCACATGGCACACACCCACACACACACACACACACACGCACACACACACACAAACACTCACACACACACACACACACACGGCCAATTGCACAGACAGACATGCTGATAAACTTACACACACACACGCCCGCACACGCCCGCATGTACACACACACACACACACACACACAAAATATATTTGCCCACAAACAATACACAATTCAATTAAATGTTCTCTCTTTCCCAGACAAAATAAAAGGCCATAGTATATGAGCTATGTTGACATATAGCTGGCTCTCTAAAACACATGCTACCATCGGTCTCGTAAAACCAAAATATTTTTACGATTGTGGTCCAGGCTTGCGAACAATAACTATAATTTATGAAAGCTATTATATTGTTGGCTTTGCTATTTTTTGTTGTTGTAACTATGCATATACATTTCCTTTATTAGCCAGATATTTAGATACTATTTATGACCAAGATGGTAAGTTAAAAAAGCGACAATGCCCTTTTTACGACTGTTAACTTCTTTGACGCAAACTAGACTCTTGTGCTTAACACAAACACTGTCGTGTGAATGAAATGTTTAACCTCATGTGAACATTTTACTTCCATTTGTGGAAACTTTCACCTCATAATCATTTGTTATGGTTGCTTTGTTTCTACGTAACCATTGAGTCTACATTCTCACTCACAGCTCCTGTCTCCTCTAGCCACAGCCATCTCATTGTATCTCTCCCTGTCAGACGGACAGATGGTACAGAAACATGGGATTTGTTTAGGCAGCAGTAACTGCTTCTCACACGCCTCATAATACCGCCTATGGAAATTGGAATATGTTTTATCCAACCAAGCCTATAATGTGTTTCTATACTGTCCTCTATACCTTCCACTGCAAACAATCATTTGATCTGTGCTTTAGCCACATAATGTCAAAATAACATAAAAGTGGCTTTCAGTCTTTGTAATAATACCACTGTTACTGTTACAATCACTGTCGTAACCTTTACAATAACTTACTAACCATAAATAATGGTAATTACAGATACGCCAGTGACTATAATACTGTTACTCTCTTAATGGCAGGCCTAATCATAATAGTGGCTGCAATAACAGCACTAATGACGGTAATGATGATAATAATGTTTAAATCAAACGCACAATGGTGCCGTTATGGGGAGCCCAACCCCTCTGGCTGACTCTGGGGTTGCCAGGTCGCGACTGAGGTCACCCCATGTCGCTCCAGGCTACAGATAGGGTTCAGGGGTCACTCTTAATCGAGGCATTTAGTAGGCACCTTTTAGCTCTATGCTCACGGGTCTGTGTCAGTCTGCCCTAGTGCTGGAGTTACCCTCTCTCTCTCTCTCTCTCTCTCTCTCTCTCTCTCTCTCTCTCTCTCTCTCTCTCTCTCTCTCTCTCTCTCTCTCTCTCTCTCTCTCTCTCTCTCTCTCTCTCTCTCTCTCTCTCTCTCTCTCTCTCTCTCTCTCTCTCTCTCTCTCTCTCTCTCTCTCTCTCTCTCTCTCTCTCTCTCTCTCGGGGGTCGAGGGTTGCGTTCCGCCACAGAGGAAGGACTAGAGGTGACCTGCTGTGTTTAAAGGACTAGTGGATGTTGATCTGAAGGCATGCCTGAGGCTGTGATTAAAGTAACACACAGACAGAGGACAGCTTCACTGGTACACCAGGTGGCCAGATGATACAACCTGACCCAATGACAATGACCACTATTCAACAGACTTAAACACAGTGTTAAAGTATCAAACACGGTACCTTATGAGACAAAGATTTTGAACTAAATAGCAGTGCACCAATAAAAGTGAAGCATAAAGCATTTTTTTAAACATGAAGAAGAACAGTCCTACTTGGAGGAAAATGTTCATTTGGAAAGAGTTAAATGTGATGAGTAGCCACACACAAGAGAGTTGTTCTTAAACAATGCAGAACAGACGAGCGGTTAAATAGCCTGTATCAGAAGTGAACAAGCACTCCAACTCAACACTTAAAGCAGAACCACACTCCTGCATGGTTTCCATTAAGAGTCCTTTATGTAACACCAAAGAAAATACGTCATCGTTACCGAACAAAAATATGTTTGTTTCGTCCAGGCTGGAAAACAAGAAAATACAATTCTGGAAATATATAATTGAATGAAATTGCCATTGATATTCATAGAGACAAACTTAAAGGTCGACAAAAGAGCAACATCTCTCTCTCTCTGTACTCAGTACACCATTGTGACTATACTGGCACACAAGAGGAAACGAGAAGAACAGGCATTTACATTTTGAGCAAGTAAAGCTCAACTATTGCTGGTACCTATTGTCCCCTCAAACGAAAATAAAATCAATCGCTTTGGTGCAATTTACACAAGTACGTGGTATATTTTCACAACTCTAAGCACAAAAAATGGCTCATGTTTCAAAACTCTAAGCACATTTTGAATTGATTGTGTACAACAAACACATTCACAAAGTGACTTGTTCACTTCACCAAATCAATTACAATTTGAATACATATTCAAAATGCAATTTGAATATTACTTTTGATATGATTTTCTTGTAATTTGTTAACAATACAATTAACTATCACTTAATCAAACTGCTCAAAACTGATAACTACTGAACTAAAGTGATGTAGTGCCTACCTTGTTTTAAATTGCTTTTGTTTTATTTTCACAAGTATGTGGTGCTTTTCACAACTCTTATTAGTACAATACTCTAAATAGATCATCAAAAAGGCAGATGTTTCCAAACTCGAAGCACATTTTTAATCGACTAAGTACAACACACAAAATCATACCATCACTTTTTCAACAAATTTAATCAGTGTTTCATCTACAAATACATGTTTCACATTGAAACACATGTTCATAAAAAGTGAATCATTGCCTTTCCCATTGCCTTCCCAGACATTATTACTACTATTACTTAATTTGACGGCTCTTAATTGATGATCACTTAAACGTTTGGTAAACCTATAGATTTTGAGAACTACATGAAGTTCATCAATGTCACGTCCTGACCTTAGTGCCTTTTTTATGTCTCTATTTTAGTTTGGTCAGGGCGTGAGTTGGGGTGGGCATTCTATGTTTTGGTTTTGTGTGTTATATTTCTAGGTGTTTGGCCTGGTATGGTTCCCAATCAGAGGCAGCTGTCAATCGTTGTCTCTGATTGAGAACCATACTTAGGCAGCCTGTTTTCCCACTATGGGTTGTGGGTAGTTGTTTTCCGTTTCAGTGTTTGCACCATACGGGGCTGTTTCGGTTTTCATTTGTTCTCTTGTTCTTTTGTATTTAGTGTTCAGTTAATTAAAGGAAATATGAACACGTACCACGCTGCGCTTTGGTCTACTCCTTCTTCCTCAGACGAACATCGTTACAATCAATTTGATCACTCTTTTGCTGCTGAGAATTTTCCTGCACAGCAGGAAAATCAAACTTGTAGAAAATTTGAGTTTTAAAAAGCCTTCTAAAGTTTGTAATTTCCACTTAGAAATTTCAGATTTGATTTGCCCTAACAAAACATGCAACAACCCCTATGAAAATGTCCATTAATCATAATCCACATAATACTTCACATGTATTGTTGCTGAAGGATTATTTTCTTGCTGTAGCAAACTGGATCAGATTAAAGTCCTACATCTGTAGAAACATAAAAAGTATTATATATACTCAAATGTACCTCTATGATGATGACTATTATGATTTAACTTCACCTTAAGTAAAAAAATATAAAAAATACTTTTTCTGCCTGAATTTTAAATAAAAAAATTTGTCACTGGCCTACGCACAATATCACAAAATGTCATAGTATAATTATGTTTTTCAAAATATTTACAAATGAATATAAAATTAAAAGCTGAAATGTCTTGAGTCAATAAGTATTCAACCCCTTTGTTATGGCAAGCCTTAACATGTTCAGGAGTACAAATATGCTTAACAAGTCACATAATAAGTTGTATAGACTCACTCTGTGTGCAATAACAGTGTTTAACATGACTGTTGAATGACTGCCTCATCTCTGTACCCCACACATATGCAATTATCTGTAAGGTCCCTTAGTCGACCAATGAATTTCAAAAACCGATTCAACCAAAACAAAAGACCAGGGAGGTTTTCCAGAGACTCATAAAGAAGGGTACCTATTGGTAGATGGGTAAAAATAAACAGTAATTGAATATTCCTTTGAGCATGGTGAAGTTATTAATTACACTTTGGATGGTGTATCAATACACCAGGTCACTACTAAGATACAGGTGTCCTTCTTAACTCAGTTGTCGGAGAGGAAGAAATCGCTCAGGGATGGAGCTAAGCACAGGCAAAATCCTAGCGGAATACCTGGTTCAGTCTGCTTTCCACCAGACACTGGGAGGGGAAATCACCTTTCAGCAGGACCAAAGGCCAAATCTACACTGGAGTTGCTTACCATAGAAGACAGTGAATGTTCCTGAATGGCTTGACTTAAATCCAATACTTGAAAATGTATGGCAAGACCTGAAAATGGTTGTCTAGCAATGATCAACAACCAATTTGACAGAGCTTGAAGAATTCTGAAAATAATAATGAAAATATGCTGCACAATCCAGGTGTGGAAAGCTCTTAGAGACTTACACAGACAGACTCACAGGTGTGATCACTGCCAAAGGTGATTCTACAAAGTATTGACTCAGGGGTGTGAACACTTATGTAAATGAGATATTTTTGTATTTCCATTTCAATACATTTGCAAAGATCTCTTGAAGCATGTGCTTTACTGTTTTGCATTGGCCAATAGAGTACTGTAATACTGTGATTGATGCCTTTTACGTAGCAGACACTTTTATCCAAAGTGACAACATGATATTTACTGCCATTTTATTCATTTCATTATATTGTGAAATCTGTCTTCAATCACCACACCTTCGATCACACATGGGATCAAAATTCTGGAAATGTAATATTCAGTCAATATTCGTGCATAATGGGAAAACAGTTTAATGTCATTTACAGTACTGTGTAGCATACTACGTTCAAAGGGCAATTTTGAAACATGTATCTTACCTGCCTTGCTATTGGATTAACTGGTTGTTAAGATAACTAAATTGAGAAGATATGATTATGTGTTTTGGTGATTAAACCAATGTACTCATTATATTTCACAGTAAATGTATATTTTGATTAATGGTTATGTGGTGAAAGATGTCTAAAAACTAAATGAATGCACAATGAAAGGTGTATAACACTGTGCTACGTTTAAGTGATAATGCCACAGAAGCCAACTTCGTCTCGGGCCTAACAACACCTGTGCCAATATATCCTCCAAACACCGGCTTCAGGGGCATTATCACTTTTATACAACAGATTACCAACATATTCAAACAATGATTGACATATTTTATTTAAAAACATAATTTGTATGAATAAATTCATACTATTTCATCCTTCCACAAGACATAGTCTCGACACAGATCTATGGTTTCTACTCAAGCCGGTTGGTCGTTCGTTCTATCGGTTCGGTTTCCTGAGACGCGACCCAGTCGTTCAGTCTTTTCGTTCTGTATCTATGGACACAGACATTCATTCTAAATGTTCCATTGCCTTACTGGCTGGCAACATTCTTATCCCTTGTTTGCTCACTAGCTAACTACGGCTAACTACGGCTAACTACGGCTAATTTACGGTCACGTCAAACAGTGCAGCCAGAATAACAACAGCAGCTGCTTTTGCATTTGTTTAAGCTGTTTTCTAGTGACATTTATTTGGATGCATCCATAACAATGAGCAAATGAGGTGGGATTTCACCTGGCATAGAACATGTGCTCTCTTATCAGGACACTGTTGTTCAGAGGCCAATGACACAGCTAACATAATCACTTCCAACTGAAGCTGGAAAGACTGAAAACTATATCCATAAAAATGATACCAGCTAATTCAATATTTCAACTGGCTGAGAAACACTGCCGACCTGTCTGTCTGTCTGTCTGTCTGTCTGTCTGTCTGTCTGTCTGTCTGTCTGTCTGTCTGTCTGTCTGTCTGTCTGTCTGTCTGTCTGTCTGTCTGTCTGTCTGTCTGTCTGTCTGTCTGTCTGTCTGTCTGTCTGTCTGTCTGTCTGTCTGTCTCATCCCGACTCCTTTTTATAGTGGAGATAAAGTTTATAACTTGCCAAAGTGGCCTGATGAGACAGTGGATTGCACAGTCAGATTAACAGAGTAGATAGGCATTTTAACATGATAGATTTAGCCGGTGTTAATTTGTGGAATAGACACTGGCTGGAATGTGCTTTTAACCAATCAGCCTTCAGGATTAGATCCACCCGTTGTATCATTTTTTTTTGTACAATATCCAACTGATTTACAATTCCCCTATTTCTGATGATGACATACTGTATTTCTCAACATTCTCACAATCTGCTGTTGGACACTAATTATAAAAAAAATGTTATTGTCAGATACAGTATGGAAAATGATATTTGCCATCTACTATTTGTTCTATTCAGCACCTCAAAAGAGGAGAGTTTGAAAGTGGGTTG